>NC_050513.1:2535480-2535952 GCF_002922805.2 Oryzias melastigma
GTTGCTTTGGAACGTTTTAGAACTAATCCTGAAAATGTTTTTCCATCCTCAAAGTTTAGCTGACTACAGTCAAGAAGACAGTAGACACTAGGGCTGCCACGATTAGTCGACTAATCGACGACTAATCTACTATTGAAATAGTCGACGACTAATTTAATATTCGATTAGTCGTTATTTTATATTATATGGAGTCAGAATTTACTAAAATTGATAGTTGTAATGATATTCTGCTAGCTTTTTGGACTATTTTGGCATTTATTAAGTTTTTTTAGGCTATTTTGGAGTTTTAATTTTAGCTACATGCTAGCTGTTTTTGCTAACAGGTTTTTTTTAAGGTGTTTTAGGCTGTTTCGCAATTTAGCTAATATTTAAGATACATGTTAGCTGCTTTGTCTAATAAGGGCTTTTTTTGTTTTTTAGGCTATTTTGTGTTCAGCTACATGCTAGCTGTTTTGGCTAACTTAAGCTTTTT
>NC_050513.1:2536059-2540136 GCF_002922805.2 Oryzias melastigma
TATCAGCATTTTCAGCTATCATCACCAGCATGTTTTGCAACCAAATTCAGCTTACATTCTATCTACGATAAAGCTATTGTGAATAAATCTAGTTTTTAGTTACTTTAAAGCTAATTATGCTTAAGATGTGTGTTTTACATCCGCTTTGTGTATGATGTGATTAGTCGACTTTTAAAATAATCGTTTGTGGCAGCACTAGAGTTTTGAGTGTTTCTGTTCTCACCGTGTTGTGATTGTATGTTCATTTTCATGTCTACAGTCTGTTTAGATACAAAAACATGATCACATTTGTCAATCGCGACATTTTATTATCAAAAATTGGTACTATTTTGAAAATAAACCTGATTTTCTCATGTATTTTGATAGAACTTCCTGCCAGAATTGACGCGGATCGCTCGCGCACAAAATAGAGCAGACGGCGAAACGATCCGCTGCACGGCGCCACTCCGCGGCTGGAGTGAACGACGTCATAGAATAACAAGGGTGCCACATGGGAGCGGCCTTCCGCGTCCAGTTTGAACCCGGCGGAACCCCCGACCGGGGGAAGGGACACACAGCTCAAAGTCCTCTTTAGAAGCCGCGCCTCTTCAGAAGAAGGTTCTAGACCCGTATGGAGTGGATTTTGGGCAGGTTAAAGCTATCAGCAGTAACTCAAAGTAACATGACGCGTAGATTCCAAATATTTAAAAAATATATGTAGATGTATTGATGGATTTAGTTGGCCTGTAATGTGGAAAGAGTCTTAATTAAAGCATGGCTTTTACAAGTAAAGCTTTGAAAGACTTTAGCAACAAATCTAACTTTATAGAAGTTTCTCCTCCTCACATTTGTTTCGTTTTTGGAAATCCCACACAGAATCCATCCACGGCAGCTGCAGGATGAAGTCCTCCAACCGCGGTCCTCTTCTCTGCATGGAGCCGCTCGGCTCATTCGCAGTAATTGATTTCTGAAATATGCCAACAAACTGCCGGTTATCCATATTCATAAGCTCCAGATGAACGGCCAGCTCTTAACCGTGAGTCAGCAAAGAGGACGAATGAGACGAAGGCGGGGGCAGCCGCAGAGAGCAGAATTCTGGGTAAATTTTCATGCAGGACTGCAGTTTTGATAAAGGAAAAGGGGACAGAGGAAGTGTTTTTACAGTCGCCGAGAGAGCAGATGCTTCACTTTATGCAGCGACTGAATCCTAATCACCAGATCTGCTCCGTATTTGTGCATCAGACGGGCTTTAATGACCGCCGCCTACTTGAAGCGACGAGGAAGTATCAAAAATCCAATCTCGCCACCGCTTTTTATTCTCCGTTCGGCTCAGCTGAGCAAGTCATTCAGCAGAACTGTCCTTTTACCTTTGATTCCTCGCTCCGCCGGCCCTTCACCCGGCTCTCCACGCGCCCCTTTCATCCCTCTTCTCATTTGGGGCTTTTGTTTTTGGCTGCCGATGAATAGATAGCCGGCTGAACGTGGCGAGCGTGCACGTCACTTACCCCGGTTATCTCCGGGCTTCCAACACAAGTTAATGAGCTGCGCCTGGAATTCCTGATTATTGTTTGTCGGCGGGCGGAGTCTGTCCTCGCCGCTTTTGTTTTGTTATTGTGCTGCTCGGCCATCAGTCATTGCAGGAGGGGTCCCGTCGAGAGGGCCCTCCACGGCTCAGCGGGGGCCCGGTGTTAGCCACAGATGCTAATGAGCGATAATGGCCGACCGCCGCACGCTCCGTGGCTTAGCTTAGCCGCCGGTCCATTCAGGTGCCGTTTGGAGGAGCGCCACTGGTGGTTGATGAGGGCGGAGATGAGGGGGCGTCTGTGATTTGATTACAGCTCTGCCTCCCGCATCTGCGGGCGCCCACGCTGCCTTCGTTAGCCCCCCGCCCTGAGACGCGGGCCACCAGCCTGCTCATGAATATTAATGGCCGTCTGATGAACGTGTAAAAGGTTGTTGGTTTAAGTGCCAGCACTCGTGCGCGGAACAGATCACATTAGGAAGGAAGCGCTCCGGGTCACGGCGAGGCTCGGACGCTCCCGTCCTCTGATGTCCAGCTGAGGCTTCATCTGAGGGGTCTATTTGACCCACAGGGGCATTTCAGCCTTCGACCTCATCCCAACCGGAGCGTCTTGACCGGATAGACACCAGACTCTCCAGTTTATCATCCCATTTAGTCTTGAGGTTTCATATTTTTAGATGTAAAATCCAGTTTTACCACGGAAAGACATGAAACCAATGGAAATTTATCTTTGAAATGGACATTTTTGCTTTTGCGGTTTTATTGAATTTAAACCCATATTTCAGGAGCTAAAATCTATTCCAGCTCTGTAAAAACATTAATTCTAAAACTGTATTTTTTTATCTATAGAAATGGAACCAAGCCACCTAGTGGTCAAACTGAAACGTCCTCCAGGAGAAGCAGAACAATGTTGGACCTTCTGTTTGAAAATCCAAAACGATGTATGATATTAACAATCTCATAATTTCACTAATACATTTTACAGTATGTGAACTGTATCAGATTAATATTAAAATCTTCTATACAGAGATTATGTATTTCTACACAAATTTGTCTTAATTTTTAAACTCAAAACCGAATTAAATTGAATTGATCAAAACAATCTAAAAAAAATAATTCTGGAATTTATTGCCGATACACAGATCTGTACATTTTACTACGTTTTCTGCTAATTAACAGGTTTTTTTTGGTAATACTTGATATCCATCTTTTTTTTTTTTTTTACAGAAATTTGTCATTATATTGCACAAGAAAAGCTGAAAATGTTCATAAATTTGAACCCAAGCAGTAAATGTTGTTTTCTAAAATTAAAAAAATCCCCCAAACTAAGAACAGTTTTTAATTTTTACAACAAACACCAAAAGAAAGTATTAATCCAAAGTTAATGCTAAATAAATATGCATAACAATAAGTTTGGGAATCTTCGGTGGCGGAGCAACATTTCATGTATTTTATGAGTACTTTTTACTTTGTTGGACCTACAACTAAAGGTTTGATTGTTTCCCCTTCGTTTTTGTCCTGTGTGTACACATGAGAGCGTCCTGGCCTCATCTCCTCAGAGGACGATCACGTTTGGAGACCATGACATCTTCTCATAAGCCAAGTGTCACTCTTCGTTCCACGTGTGCGCACACATTCACTATGACCAATTTTTTTTTTCCCCCAAAGGAGAAAAGCTTATAAAAAAATCTAATTTCATGGAAAATTTAATGGAAAATAATAATAAAAAACGGTTGAGTGTTTTCTCTTTAATTATCCCTTTAATCACCGAGCCCACGAGACATTCATGAACCTCCGGCGCCGTGGATGCCGCAGCGCAAATGCGAGGGTTCACGTCCCAGCTGATCTCCATCTGAAAATGTCAACTGTTTGATTACCAGACCCATTTCCCATCATCCATCTCTGCTTGTCAAGGCGGGCCGCATCTCCCCTGATGCATCATCCCGCCTATTATTCTTACATTTTCATCCAGTGTCTTGATTGTGACACAAACCAGGAAGTACCAAATGTTGCAGTTCCTCAAGAGACCACTTGGGTCCAGAACACCGTCCAGTACCCTAACCCGGTACCACGTCTGGGCCAGTTTTGTGCCCGCTACTGCATCTAGTACTGTTTGGGTCCGATAAAGGTTCAGGTCCAGTACCAAGTTGGGACCCGGTTCACGCCCAGTGTTGGGTTAAGTACTAGATTTATTCCGAGGACCAGTTCACGTCCAGTACCGCATTCGGTACCACATTCAAAGGGTTGCAGACCCTTGATTTTACGAACTGCCAGTACGTCAAAAAATGATGAGTTGAGGATAACCAAAACGTCAAAAAGTGCCCTACACCATGTCTGGTACGGGTTCAGGTCTAGTACAGTGTCCAGTACCTTAACCCAGTACTGTATCTGGTACGGGTTCAGGTCTAGTACAGCGTCCAGTACCCTAACCTGTACTGTATCTGGTACGGGTTTGTTTGTCAAGTATTGTCTATGGATGGCGGCATGCTCACTGGCGTGGCGCCTCCTCCGTTCACCCATTTACCCAGAAGACACTTCTATTCTCCTTCTTTAGACTTGGGCAGATCTGTATCCAC
>NC_050513.1:2541083-2559386 GCF_002922805.2 Oryzias melastigma
TTCAGGTCTAGTACAGCGTCCAGTACCCTAACCCGTACTGTGTATGATACAGGTTCAGGTCTAGTACAGTGTCCAGTACCCTAACCCGTACTGTATCTGGTACAGGTTCAGGTCTAGTACAGTGTCCAGTACTCTAACCAGTACTGTATCTGGTACTGGTTCAGGTCTAGTACAGTGTCCAGTACCCTAACCCGTACTGTATCTGGTATGGGTTCAGGTCTAGTACAGTGTCCAGTACCCTAACCCGTACTGTATCTGGTATGGGTTCAGGTCTAGTACAGTGTCCAGTATCCTAACCCGTACTGTATCTGGTACAGGTTCAGGTCTAGTACAGTGTCCAGTATCCTAACCCGTACTGTATCTGGTATGGGTTCAGGTCTAGTACAGCGTCCAGTACCCTAACCAGTACTGTATCTGGTACGGGTTTGTAAGTCAAGTATTGTCTATGGATGGCGGCATGCTCACTGGCGTGGCGCCTCCTCCGTTCACCCATTTACCCAGAAGACATTTCTATTCTCCTTCTTTAGACTTGGGCAGATCTGTATCCATTTGCGTTTACACTGAAGTGAACCGTGCCACAGTCTGTTCAGTTTTAGCAGAGTTCAAACGAGCCTTCACACATTCCCATTAGCTGAAAGCTGGAGTCCCGCCTCCATGTAGGCGGGGTTTCAGCCCGTATCTAAAGACAGAAATGTGTATATCTGTCAAAGTGTTAACCCCAAAGGCCGTCAGCGACTGAGCAGAGGTTAAATGTGTCGATTTCTCCAGTTCAGAGAAAGCTGCGATGAAAGCAGTTCTTTTTTTCTGATAAAAGACAATCAGCCGCGCTTAAAACACGCAAACTTACCAAAGAAAAAACTTTAGTGAATAGGACGTGATTGCGAGGTGCAGATCGGTTGATTAGCCTTTGAATTTCGACCCCCCCTCACCCCCCTGCACCTCGGTGACGGGCAGCGTTTGACGGGCGTCTGAAGAGTCCCACAACTCCCGTGTGAATGGCAGTGATGAACGCAGAGAGGACGCTGAAGCAGACTAATCAGAGGTGACGGCTCATCCTGATTTTTCCATCTTTACCTGGAAAACGTGGACGACACCGCCGCACTGAACGCTAACGAGAAACCGTTGTGCCATCTCGAATTGTTTCTTTTCTTCAAAATTGTCCTTTTTATTTAAAAAAGTATATTTATAAATTGTGGACCAACATAGTTGTAACTTGACTTATTAGGATTTATTGTCAGAATTCCTCAGTCTTAGCAACGAGTTTCTGGCGGATGGATAAACTCTTATTGTGGCGGGATCTCCAATAGAAATGAGGCATGCAGGTGGAAGGAGAAAAGGGCGGGAAAGTGAGCAAGAAAATGGAAGTTGGTTCTGTATGTTTTTGTTCAGATTAACAGATCATGACAGGTTTTTGTCTGTTGTTCTGATCATCTGGACCACTACAGCTATTCGTATGATTCTATTAGATTAGTGATGACCTCCTCCCATTGCTGTAATTATGTTGAGAGAGCTCAATGGAGGCCTCAGAAAGTGATTTTTCCTGTAGGTTTTTCTTTTTTTTGGTCCTTCAATCATGCGGTTGTTGATTTTTCTCATAAAATCTCCGGCCTTGAGTTTTAATTTCTTCGCTCTACCTTTTGACTTTGAGTAATGGCAGCTCTCCAAAGTGATTTGTCAGTTCAGTGAAGCAAAAGAGCGGCGTTCGGTCGGGATGAGGCCACTTACCACTTCTCTCTGCATACATCTGTGTGGCGGATGGAGACCGCCGTCCCGTCTGCTGTAAAACACCAACGCCCCGCGTCACTATCGCACCTACACGTCGGCGTCCAACGAGTGAGACGGTCAGAATCTGACCTGACCTTGTGGGCCCGCGGCGGTCTGGCAGTGAGAGCCTGAGGGTGGCGTTTGGGTCAGGAGTGTTTGAGATAAGTGTGACAGGAAACGTGTGAAATCCTGTGCGACCGCTGAGTTGACTGGAAACACGTTGACTGCTATCACACACGGGCCTTTTTTATAGGTGAGACGTCTGATCAGAACACCATAGCAACTGTAATCTGCTGTAGTGCTGCCACAAACGATTATCTTAATAGTCGACTAATCACCGATTATTTTTTCAGATCAGTCCACTAATAGAGTCAGGTGCAAACTGGATGTAAAACACACATCTTAACCATCATTAGCTTTAGACTAACTAAAAACTAGATATACAGCATTACCTACAATTATGCTAGCGTGAATGCTGTAAGCTGAATTTGGCCGCTGAAGATACTGAAATTGATAGCTGAAAATGCTAAAGCTGATAGCCAGCTGAAATATTAATTAAAAATGAAATTAGCCTAAAAAACAAAAAAAAGCATAAGTTAGCCAAAACACCTGGCATGCAGCTGAAATATTAGCTAAACTCCAAAATAGCCTAAAAAACTGAAACTTTCCTAAATTATTAATAACAGCTAGCATGTAGATCAAATATTAGCTAATCTTGAAAATAGCCTAAAAAACTGAAACTTTCCTAAATTAGCCAAAACAGCTAGCATGTAGCTCAAATATTAGCTAAACTCCAAAATAGCCTAAAAACAGAAAAAAATGTTAAATTAGCCACTCTAGCTAGCTTGTAGCTCAAATATTAGCTAATCTCGAAATTAGCCTAAAAAACCTTAATAAATGCCAAAATTGTCCAAAAAGCTAGCAGAATCACATTATTACTTTCAACTTCACTACATTTCGACTCTGTATAATGTAAGGACTAATAGACTATTAAATTAGTTGTCGGCTATTTTAATATTTGAATAGACGTCGATTAGTCGACTAATCGTAGACGGCCCTACTCTGGTGTGACTCCCTACAAAGAGAGGAAGTTTGGCATTCAGATTTCACTTCCACCTAGAAACCTGTTTTAAAAACGTATTTGGATCAGTTAAGTAATTTCTACTGAACGGTACGGTATAGTCTGTGATGGTGTTTTGACCGTTTCTGTCGGGTCATGTTTGGTACAAAGTAGGACTAGATATTGCGGAAGAAGAAGAATGGATGGATAGGACTAGATATTGATAATAATTTCCGGATTCGATTCACCAAAGCCTACATCGATTTGATTTAGATTTTTTTTTTATTCTTTAGATTGTCTCAATTCAATTGAGTTTAAATGGTTTACACATTTAGACATATTTGTTGAGTAATACACTAATGTTTTGATGGTATTCATATTAATCTGATACGGTTCACACTCTGTAACATTTATTAGGGGAATTATACCATACAGTGTTACATGGATTCTCCAACGGAGAAGCTCCAACGATTGTTCTGCCTCTCCTGGAGGGCGTTTCAGTTTGGCCACCAGGTGGCGATCGCGCTATAGCACGTGAAAAGTCGAGGCCTAATCCTATCCGGCCCTCCAGATCATTTAATTTTAATGTTATTCATTACCCGATGTTATCTTGCGCTTGTTTCTAACTTGCATAATTTTGACAAAAAATATTTTCATGAAGAGTAAAATATTGAAAGTTTTTTAAGGTTTAAGTTGATTTACTCTGGAATTATTTATATTTATGTTAAAAAGTTACAGTTTTAACGTCTTAAAATTGGCATCCTGCTAGCTTTTTGGACTATTTTGGCATTTATAAGATTTTTTAGGTTATTTTGGAGTCAATATTTCAGCTACAGCTAGCTGTTTTGGCTAATTTAAGCTTTTTTTTTTTATTTTTTTAGGCTATTTTGAAGGTTACTTAATTTTGGGTTGATTTGTTTCCTTTACTAAAAATGTCATTTGATAAAAAGTAATACCTTAAATGTAAAAATTACATTTAAAAGCTACACTTTTTACATTGTATCTTCACCCCTCGTGATGTAAACGCTCACCTGAGTGACCCGGACCGTTCTAAACCAGACTGGACCGTACCACTCAGTGGAAACAAGTCATCTGCAGATGGTTTAACCATTAAATTAGCATCCTGTTACTTCAAAATAAAACTGCTAAAAAGCATAAATTTGAATGTAACTTTATAAACTTTTCCTAATCAAGAGCATCTCAAAGTGATTTACTTAAGAAATATTATTAAAATATAATAATAACAACAATAATCACATATAAAGCTCCTATAAAAATAGAGTTAATTAAATGAATTAAAACATATGGAAGCTAATAATCAAAGATAAGCTAATGAGATCATTTTGATTTATTTTTTTGTCATAAAAAGCTCTCACTTAAAGGTGACAGGAAGGGGTGGCAGGGTTTGAACGAACTCCTGCCGCTCTGCAGAAACTATGTCCTAGAAAACAACACATATTTTTTTTTTATTATTATTTTGGCCTAAAACCTCATAGTTTGAACTGAAATACCACCTCGAACAGGGCTATCAACGATTAGTCGACTAATCGGAAAAATAATCGCGATTAATCGATCACTGAAGTACCAGTTAGTGACGGTCCTATTTGAAAATGAATCAAATGGTCGGAGTGGGTCTTGAAGGGTGTTCACGTAGAATCTTCATTTTTTAAAATCCTAACACTATTCTTCTTGTTCTCACCTCTGTGAATCCCGGTGAGCGGAGGGACTCGGCCGGCTTCCTCTGCAGCCACATTTCCCTGTTTCCCGTCAGAAACGATCTCATTTAAGAATCAACACTTCAAACGCTTCACGTGTGATTAAAATAGCTGCTTTCCCTCCGTTTCCATCGGCGGCGCGCTCGGGCTCCATTCATTAGGCCAATCAGGCAGGTTGATGAGGCCGAGAGGCTGAGGGAAATTGAAAGATGACGGCTGTCGTTCGCCGCGCATCTTCTTTTATTTTGGCGAGCGCGGCGGCGGCCGCAGATGTGGCAGGAGTCATTAAATATTTAACCTAAATGAGCTGGATGCAGTCCTTCAGTTCATTCATCCTCTGGCTGCTGGAGAGCCACTCTCACACAAACACCAGTCCTGCTGTGTGACATTTTGCTGATTTGAGTTATTACCAGTTGGAGTGTGCAGAGGGAAAACACACACACACACACACACACACACAATCACACACACACACAGCACCAACAGGCCTGCACGGACTGCTCTGGGCGGCTGCCATGTAGGAAAACAGATGGCAGGAGGCTGGTAAGGTCAGAGAGCAGCTTTGCTGTAAACAAGTTGATATATAATAGATCATTAGCTTGATGCCACTGACTCCTTCTGCAGGCTGCTGGGCCACAAATCCACCGACAGACAAAGCTGCAGACTCACAACAAACCCTAATGCATGTCGACTTTCTGTTTGCTCTGCTTTTGTGTCAGGCTTTCAGGTTCTGTTTGTTTGCTTTCACACTGCACCGCCGAGGGTGGAGCAAATAAAAACTCTTAACTGCTGCTTTTGGCAGATCAAACATTTTCAGATCTTTTTATGATCTGATCTGTCAATTTGCACCTTTTGATTAAATTCTGTTAATAAATATTTTTATTTGACTTTTTTTCTGGATGTTAAATCCAAGAAAAATTCAGTTTAAAGTTCTATTTGAGTTATCTTGTTCATCAGAGTGGGTCCGGTTCTCTAAAGTCTCGTTTCCACTGTAAGGAGCGGTCCGGTCCAGTTTATTCTGGCGAGCGTTTCCACTCACTTCCATTGAGCGGTCACTGAAGAATGGCGAGTAACGTTGGCAGATCCCCCACAGACATTTTTAATCCAGACTCATGACCAAAAGAGAACTCAGGAAACCGCAGAAACCCGAATGCTTACAAACGTTTGAAAAGTTGCCTTAAATGAGCTCTATTGGTACTTTCCATGTCATCATCACTTTCTGCCAATCAACGGTGGTTACAGTGGCTCCGCCTTAACCCTTCTGATCCATTTCTCAATGGGCCTTCAGGAGATGGTCGCCCCCAAGTGGTATTAATTGGTACTGTTTAATGGGTCCGTTTTACAGTGGAAACGCTGACATTACCGTACCACTCAGTGGAATCGAGGTTTATATTACTCTGAATTAGCCTGAACACAGACGTGTCTTTTGTTTAAATGACTCTTACCGCCATAAAGGAGGCAGAACTGTCGAGAAACGCCAAGCGGGCTCGTCTGATTCAAATTGTTTAAATGCCGCAATTTCAGGCAGTGACGTGAATGCGGGGAACCGATCGGGTTTTGGTAGTGATGCATTCATGGGCATCATGGCAGTTTAACACCAGACCTTAAGGTTCAAGTGTTGACACTCCTTCCATGACCCAAACTGGTCAACTGTTTACGCAGTTACTGTCGTGTTGCACAACGCTGCAAAATCAATATAAAAAAGTTGCTTCTCTTCGCTGATTCACATTGATCACTGACGGCGTAAACGGTCAAAGACTTTCGGTATGTCAAAGAGTATGTTTGATTTAAGCGTTGCCTACGACGTTTCAGATGTTAAAGCGTTAAAGCAAAACTAAGCTAGCAGGATTTTTTTTGGCTCCAAAATGTTCTTATGGACTCATAGTTGCACTTTTGTATATTCATCTATTACCCAGCCAGCAAGGCCAAGTGGGCCCCACATGGTTCAAAAGTAGGCATTCTCTGCCTACTTTTGAACCATGTGGGGACAACTTGGCCTTGCTGGCTGGGTACTAGAGCTCCAGGAGATGAGGTCACACAGGGTCGTCCCCTTCAAGGCGCCGCCACATTGGCAGCAATCAGGCCCGGGGCATAGAATCGGCTGACTGCCGCGGTGAAGGAGGCTAAACCGTGTTTAATAACTGTTACGCCCCAGATTGAACAAATAGACACAGTTAAAAGAAAGGTACAATATTTGCTGGAGTTAGGGACTGGAGGAATCCACAAAACCCCCGCAGTCGAAGGATGTCTGCTACGCTCCATCCATACTCATCTAAAACACTCTGATCATGCTAAAAAAAAATTGATTTTTTTTTAGATTGGTATTCAGAACAAATGACTGTACAGCAGCTGCAGCGACGGCCCTTCCGCTCTCTTTGGGGTCCAGACGACCCCACTTTTAATGTAAATAAGCCAAGGAGAGCGGAAGGGTTTGGTGGATCAGCGCCACTAAAAGAGTCGGGAGCAAAAAACGACTAAACGATGAGAACTCCAGCGGTCAGATTCTGATTACTTCATGTCACATTTGCTAACATATACAAAGCTAACTTACTTTCATTATATAATTGTGGTTTTGGAATCACACTGGTGTAAAACCATAGTTTGCTGAATGCTTTTTTCTGGGGATATCAGTGTCGTGTTGAAGTTACCAAGCGCTAACATAGCAATCAAAATGTGGATTCTGAAATGTTTATTTATTTTGTTTGAAGAAAGAGTGATAATCTATAGAGTCTGGATTTTATCTAGCTTCCATCTCCAGAGAACAGAAAAATAAAAATGACAACCAGACGCGTTAGCCAAGCTAATGTCAACAAACATTGTGACCCTGCTGCTAGCATGCTAATGTTAGCTCCTCGGAACATAACACCTACCGTTCCAGTGATGATGCAGCAATTTATTGATTGAAGATTTAACAGCTTGAATGTTAGAATTAGAGTGAGATGAATACACCGATGGATTGAGCGGCGGCGCTGTTCAGATTCCTGCCAAAATGGCCGACTGACTGCAGGAGTCACATGGAGCTCTGTGATGATATGAAGATTTTATTTTATTTTTTAAAGTTTTTGCTTCATAGAAGTTAAAGCTAAAATGTTTTTCTTAGAATTCATTTTTTTAAAGATGTTGTGAAAGAACTGCATTGTGGGAAACAACACTTGTGTCAGAATATCAGATTTGAAGTATTTAATTTAGTGTTTTTACAACCTTAAAAACTGCAGTAGTTTGTTGTTGACATTTGGAGACACAAATGAGCTAAAATGTCTTTTGATTGTTTAGCATGATTTTGAACCCTGAAAGCTTTATTTAGAGTGTCGTGTCTTCACTCGTGTGTACGATATTTACAAAGTCAGTAGAACAGTGGGTCTAAGCGTGTTTTTTGTGGTTGTTTTCCCGCCGCCTCCTTCCCTCCTCTCCATGATAGATGAAACTATCACGGCGGCACGCGTTTGACTCTTTTTGCCTGCAGGCTTTAATGTTAAATCAATAACTATCTAATCAGGCTTGCTGGGAAGAACATGTGCTGATGGATGTAAACGGGTCGGGGGGGGTTAAAGCGTGAACACCTTGAGCTTCTGGCTGAATTCGGGTCTCCATGGCAACCGCCAGAAGCAAATGTCAGCCAGGAGGAGTGATCAGAAATCAAATGGTTTGATTTCTGCAAAGGCAGTAAAAAGCAGTGGAACGCAGCTACAGGTGTGTTTGGTTTCACTTCCCTGCTCGGGTGTGAGCTTTCGGGGATCCTCGGAGAGCGGCGCCGCTGCTGTGTTTGAGGCGCCGTGTCCAGGATGGCGTGTTTGCTCTGCCGGGATGATGAACGAGCCGGTTTGATATTTGTGCCGCTGAGCTGAGAAATATGAGCGCTGGAGCTCCCCCCTGTCACACACATTATTATTACCTTTTTTTTGCTAGCTTCTCCTGTTCCCGTCAGCCCTCGCTCTCCCTCCGTCTCTGCCTTTCGGGGACGTTTGATTTATGAAGAGTTGGCCCCCTCCCTTTTATGAGTGTGCATAAATAATAATGTGACGGCCCGACCCGCTGCACCTCAGCTGGTGTGGATGCTGGTGGGGGTTTCTGCGAATGATGCTGGAGCAAACGTGAAGACGGGACGTTTTAAGAGCATTTTGAGATCATTTTACAGTTTTGATGTTAAAATACCTAAAATGTTCTTGTGCTTTTGTTGTTCACTTAAAGCCCTCCTCTGATGAAAAACCTGTTTTTTGAGTTTTCAACATGTATGTGTGGCTTTTTTCTTATGAAAGACAACAAATGTAATAAGAAATCATTTTGTTTTTTCCTTTTCTCAGCTCAGCTCCAAAAGCCACGCCCCCTCAGAGGAGATTTTGGAAGCAGAGGCTTCAGATCAACATGAAAAATGGCTTTTTAAGACATTTATGTTGTGGGATTTTAGTCAGAAACTCCATAATCCAAATTAAAACACTACTGAGAATGTTTATTTATTTATTTATTTATTTATTTATTTTAAATTGTCATGGGGGACTTTAAATAAAATGTTCACTTTTTTAAAATTTGCATCTACTTTAAATCACACTTCAAGGCTTTAAATCAATGAATTCATCATATAAATAAATATAAATATTTCTGGATTCTATGAGGCTACAGAAGATTCTTCTTCGTCTTGTGTTGCTAGAGAAAAAAATGTTTGAAAAAAGAGAATAAATTAGTTTATAGAAAATTAAATCCCCCAGGGGGCAAAAATCCAAAACAAATCTTAGGCTGCATTCTGAAAAGGATAAACATTTATTGAGATCATATCTTCTTAAACATAATTCATTAATGAGTGAGGACACATCCGCTGTTATGTGGTTGCTGTGTCTATCATTTAAGAGGAGGCGGAGTCAGAAAGCGAAGCTCTCAATTTACTGGTTGGACTTGGTTCCAATACTCACTTATGATCATGAGTTCTGGGTCATGTCTGAAGGAACTAGGTCCAAGAAACAAGCTGCTAAAGCGAGTTTCTTCTGTGCGGTGGCTGCGTGTTTCCTTTAGCTACCATCACACCGACCTCGGCAACTCGCGTTCATGCAACCGCTTTCAATGGAAACTTTACCTTAATGTGAATTTCGGGCTTCTGGGATCTAAATTCTCGCATTTATACATCACTTCTTAAGTCTCTACGACCATTTTTGGGCTCTATGTTCAAAAAAATGCAGTCGCTTATTCTGTTAAACTTGGTCCAATCAGGGACCCAGATTTGGCAGTGACGTATGATGGAGTCATTTTAGTTGATGGAATATATTGGAATAGAGCTGTGAATGTAAAACCCTGGAGAAAGATTCACCAGATTCTGACATTTCCCACTAAGCCTCAGCTGTAGGTCCATGCACCTGAAGCAGGTACTAATGGGACATGACGGGCCAAATGCATGCCAAGATCACACTTTGTGTGGATTCAGATTGGGAGAGTCCGTTGGTTTGGATCCAGTCCACTTATTTGTTCCAGATCGAATCCTGCAGATACTGCATTAGATCTGTATTCAGACTGTGATCTACCAGAGACCAAACCTTCTCAACAAAACCACTTGACCAAAGATCTGTCATTGGCCAGTAGTTACGGGGGTGAGTCGAAAAGAGAAAGATGGAGGTGCTTCAGTTTGCAAATCCTTGCCAGGATTGTTCACTTCATCAAACCTTTCATTTCTCCGATCGTTCTTGAGCGTCTGTATCAAAAACAAGTTCAAGACTTTTTACTGCTGCTTTGGTACAACAGGAACGCTGCAACAGTTACTGAGGACGTTACGGTAATAGGTTCACTGATAAGGGTTTATGACATATTGGTTGTTGGGTAGACAATGTGGATCACCTTAAAAGTCATTTTGATGAGCATGCTCTAAAACGTAAGAAGTTGTACCATTGTACCATTTGTCTGTAGCTCATCCGTAGGGTTATTCCCTCACTGTTTACATCTCGTGACTACCGGCTACGGTGGCCCTTTTGGCCCCCTTGTTTTGGTCTTGGAGCGGATCGTATTCAGACTGAGAGATCTCGGAGTCCCGATTGGAAACCAACTGAGACCACCTTCAAAGATTGGTCAGAGAGCGGTTCATGGTCCAGGTTTTCAGACTGAAACTTTGTTCCAGATTATCCAGAGGGACAAACTCTTCTTCACTTTAAGAGGACCAAAAGTGTCCAGTTTGAATACACCCTTAGTGTGTTCTTGAACGTGTCAAACGCCCAGTGTGAGTTAAGGATTGGAGGGAAGGAGCTCGGACTGGAGCTTCTACTGCTCCACATCAAGGAAAGCCACTTGAGGGGACTCTGGTATCTGGTTTGGACGCCTCCCTGGGGAGGTTTTCCGGGTAGATCCTACCAGGAGGAGTCCTAGGGGAAGATTTCTAAAGAGGAGCAGGAGGAGGTAGTGACCAAAGAGAGACAAATCTGAGCATCTTTGTTTAGACTGTTGACCCGGTCCAGGATGGATTTAGTTGGCTCTGAGGGTTTTGCCTTTTCAGTAGACGACCTCAGACAACCAGATACCTAATGAATGAACTAAATTGAAATAAAATTGTCAGTATGTTAGTAGAACATCTTTTTAACCTGCAATGTTTTTGAAATTCTGTTCTTCTCGTGTCCAAACATTGGACATTCCTAAATAAAACCAGACCAGTGCTGAAACAAAGTTTTATGAAAGAACTCCAAAAATAAAATACATCATTAAAAACTTCCATGTGTGAGATGACAAAGAAAGCAGAAGAGTTTCCACTTTCAAAGTGGACTCAGACTGCCATCATGCTTCACACATTCAGGCTCCTAATTAGTGAAAACGTCTTCAAAAGTCACAGAAACGATGGCTAGAATTGTGGTTCCGCCCACTTTTTGGTAACATTTGTTTGTTGTTGTCATGCGGTTAAAAGGTCACTCGTGTTTGTGCGTTCATTAGTCAGGGTAATCTTAAAAGTGTTGATTGTTTGAACAACTTTGACTCATTTTACTGGCATTTAAGTCACTCAAGATTGTTTTTTTTCTTTTTGTGTTTGTTGGTAACTATGAAAACAAACTTCTGGAACCATTTAATTATCATCAGAGGATGATAATTCAGATAAAATGTCTGGATTTTGGAGCCGCGAGTCATAATATTAAACTGGAAAAAACAGTTAGCTGTAAACTTTTGATAAAAGATTAAAATAATTTTATGATTTGCAAAAATGTATAAATTGAACTAGAACCCAATAAATTCATAAATATTGCATAAACTACATTCAGTTTTACAGTTCAGCAGGTTAACTTAAGGTTTTTTTTTCTTTTTACTTTCGAAGTATAAGAAATCACTTGCAAAATTTGAAAAAACTCTGTTAACAAAGAGTGGAATTGTTTGGGATGCTACCCACCCCCGCCCTTGACGTCCACTTTTGGCCCCTCCCCCGACTGCTGAGCAACAGCTTCACGTCTCTCACCCCTCCCCCTACTGCCCCTGTCATCCTAGTCAGAACTACACCACAAATTCATAAGAAAAACACATTTTTGACACTGGCTGCTTTTCTTAATGTTTTATCTCCATAACAACCATTTTATTTTTTGGTCGTCTAGGGGTGACGAACAGATCAATGTCATTTTTAGAAGAATCAGCAAAAGTACATTTTTGAATTTTACCTGGCAACAGAGGTTTTTGTTAACCACACCCACATTCCCAATATGTTCTCTTCGTTTGTTGTATCATTTTGTTCAGCTTGAGCCAAGGAATAATATATGCATTTTTTATAATATTACACTAAAAAATATGTGCGAGCAACAGGGAAACGCCACTTTTGCTAGCTCACTACGCTAACAGCGTTCAAAATCTACAAACTTCTATTTCCAACATTTTTTCACCCAAATAGCTTCCCCAGGAAGTGATGGATTGAAATCCCTTGGAGTAGTTTAAATTTGTAGCTGGTACTAAAGATGATTTAAAAGGAAAAATGAAAGAAGGCGACAAGTTCAAAGGTCAGCAAATCTTCGGTTGTGGTTGTAGATTTAACTTGAATTTTGTGAAAATCGCTCAAAAGTTTTTTTTTTTTTTTTTTTTCCTATACTTTGAGAAAACATTAAAAATCACCAAATTTCACACTATGCCAAAAAAAAGAAAAAAAAAGAAAAATGGCAGCCAAGGTTTCAGTCTGGTGATCATCCCATAATACTCCTAAAGCTGTGTTTGGAGATTTGTTTCTTGGTTTCATTAGCAGATTCTGAACTCTTTTCTTTTTTTTTGACCCCATAAAAATGTTTTTGAAGGTTTGTTTTGCTATGATGTCATCATTATATTTTATTTTATTTTTGGATGGTGGGCGGTTTTCTACAGGAGCTACATGAATTTGGTGAGTTTTTGGTGGGGTGAAATGTTTGCTCAAAGGTGCAAAACAAGAATGATTGTGATAACAGCCTGGTCCCTGTGGTCCAGGACTAATAGAGGACAGAATCAATTTTTTTTTTGTCGTAGTAAATGAAATTGCGATGGAAATTTTGAACGATCCCACATGTGGGGTGTGTCCTTCCTTTTATTTTGAAGTCCAAACAGTCATTTTCATTTCAGCTGTGCTCACGTTTGTTTGTTCTCCTCTTGGAGACTGTTTGCTTGTTGAAGAACGCCAGAGAGACTCTCAGCCCAACGCCGGAGCGTGCCAACGATTACTCATCGCTCTTGGCATGACTCGGCGTTTGTCAAACATTAAGAAAGTAATTGATTATGTAAGTCGTTAGGAGCTCCACGCATGGCGCCGATGGGGGACGTCCTCGTCAGATAATTGGACTCCTGTGCAGAACCGGGCTGATTGGATCATCAAGGAGACGTTGGGTTTCTAGCGGATCCAGCAGCTGAGACTTTTATTGTTACTCCACAGGGTTTTCATTGTTGGTTATGTGGAACATTTTGTTCAGATTTTGTTCTGGATTTCTCTACGTTCACTGCCACAGCTGCTCTAGAGTCTTTCTGTTGAGGTTTTCTTCATTCAGGCGAATGATCAGGCGTAGCTTTTCTTCTCCTTTGACTGAAGCTGTAATTTCGTTACAGAGCTATGAAATTTTGTAGTAAAATTGCTTAAAAATCAGTAATACATGCCAATTTTGCAAACATTTTAGTGTGTTGATTAAATACTAGCTAAACTCCAAATTAGCCTAAAATTCCCCAGTAAACTAAATTAGTCAAAAACATTAGCATGCTGCTAAAACAGAAGCTAAACTCTAAAGTAGCCTAAAAAACCCAGTGTATTTTTTTTGTTTCGTTTTCAATGCAACTTTTTTACTTTTAGTGGTGTCTAACAGATTAATTTATCCTTTGGGATATGAATAAAGTTCAATTCAATGTAATAACAAATTAGCCTAAAACGTTAGCATGTTGCCAAAATATTAGCCAAACTACAAATTAGCTTAAAAAACTTCAGTAGTTGCCACATTAGCCAAAAAGCTAGCATGTTGCTTAAATGCTAGCTAAACTTCAAAATAGCCAAAAATTCCTCAGTAAACTAAATTAGTCAAAAACATTAGCATGCTGCTAAAACAGAAGCTAAACTCTAAAGTAGCCTAAAAAACCCAGTGTATTTCTTTCGTTTTCAATGCAACGTTTTTACTTTTTGTGGTGTCTAACAGATTAATTTATCCTTTGGGATATGAATAAAGTTCAATTCAATTTAATAACAAATTAGCCTAAAACGTTAGCATGTTGCTAAAATACTAGCCAAACTACAAATTAGCATAAAAAACTTCAGTAGTTGCTGCATTAGCCAAAAAGCTAGCATGTTGCTTAAATGCTAGCTAAACTCCAAAATAGCCTAAAATTCCTCAGTAAACTAAATTAGTCTAAAACGTTAGCATCCTGCTAAAACATTAGCTAAACTAATTTTTTTTAAATTACTATAAAAGAAGAAAACATAGCTCATGAATATATTTTAAGGCTTGTTGGTAATCTACTTAAAATTTGACGTTCATATCCTGCGTCTGCGGTCAGGCCTCTGCGTCGCAGCGAATCCGTTTAGTTGGTTCATTTGGCTAATTTAGAGTTCAGATAATATTTCAGCTACATGCTAGCATTTTGGCTAATTGAGGCTTTTTTATGTTTTTTAGGCTATTTTGGAGTTTAGTTAATTTTCAGCTACATGCTAGCTGATTTGGTTAACATAGGCTTTTTTTAAGCTAATTTGGTATCTACCTATTATTTTAGCTAGCAATCAGCTTCAGAATCTTCAGCTATCAGCACTAGCATCTTAAGCGGCTAAATTCAGCTAACAGCATTCACACTAGCATTATCATAGGTAATGCTAGTGTGAATAGTGTCTAGTCAGTTTAAAGCTGGTTAAGATTTATGTTTTACATCCACCGTTGTGCATGACCTGATTAGTCGACTAATCGGAAAAAATAATCTGTGATTAGTCAACTATTAAAAATAATCGTTTGTGGCAGCACTAATCCTCACATCTGGAAGGTTTTAGGGTGGAATTTAACTTATCTTTTTTTTTACTTTACGTGAAGACAGAAAAACATGGAGATGTTTCATAAGCACAGATTCTTTTTGTCTTTGATTTTGTCTGGGAGAATCAGGCTGATTTTTACCCACAATGCCTTTGTTTCGACTCCTACAGCATCTGAATAAGTGCTAATAAATTCCTGCACCTTGTTTTTGTATTTGTTGCCATTTCCAACACCATGTCATTGATATGCAGAGCTGAATGTCGCCCCAGCTGAGGTTAGACCCCCCCCCCATGTGGATGTGCTCTGTCAATATTCATCATCATCATCAGGCCAAATGGGAAAACTCGAGTCAGAGCAGCACACAGGCTGAGGACAAACTTCAGCTCTTTTCAGTTTTGTCTCAGGACTCCAGATGCTCAAATAAACACAGAAAGTTGGTGATAGTTTGTTTTTCCAACAATGAAATATTGATGAGAGCGTTTCCTCTGAGAAACTCTCACTTCCTGCCATTTATTGCCTTTCAAAATAAAAAAAATGTTTTGAAAATAGTTTTTTTTTCTCACTTGTGATTCACAGTAGAAACAGTGTAACCCTAAAGATTTATTAAACCGTGCACGTGACGTCCACGTGAAAAGTGTGTGTGCACGTGCTAGAGGCTGCAGTGGCGCCCAGCTGAAGCAAGGGGGCAGTGTTCCTTCTCTGAGCTGTGTGTGGGGTTGTCACAGTATTTACAGCGGCTGTGATCTGTTATGGCTTCATACTCAAATCAAGCATCAATCTGCCATCAGAGTATGAGCGGGAGTCAGGGCCAGTTTGGTGTTTCCTGGGGGGGGCGGGGTCTGCAACCTCTTTACAATCTCAACTGATTCCATTAGTAGAGTTTCTTCAAAGATCCTACAGATGATGTGTATTTTTTTATGTTTTAAGGACTATTTGATCATCTTTATCTTATTTTATGAGGGGAGGGCATGTTGGGACTCAACTTTAGGCTGATATTTTTGCCAAACAGACCTACTTTTGTTGAGGGAAATGGTTTTATTTGAGTAATTTAAACAAAAATACCAAAGTGATTTCTAGTTTTACTGCGCTACATTTCAAAATAAAATGCCAGCAGGTGAAATGAACACAGAGTTGGAGAAACTCTGACCGTTCAGTCATTCTTTGACCCATTTAACAGTATTTAATTCGCATTTTATTGTGATGGCACACTTCATTTCTTCACATAGAAAACAAATGTATATGACGTTTACCATTTACCATGTCGTAGTTGACAGATTGTAGTTGGCATGTTGTTGTTGCTCCGTCATAGTTGCCGTGTCGTAGTTGACATGTCATTGGCATGTCATAGTTGGCGTGTCGTAGTTGGCGTGTCGTACTTGACATGTTGTAGTTGGCGTGTCGTAGTTGACATGTTGTAGTTGGCGTGTCGTACTTGACATGTTGTAGTTGGCGTGTCGTAGTTGTCATGTCGTACTTGGCGTGTCATACTTGACATGTCGTAGTTGGCGTGTCGTAGTTGACATGTCGTAGTTGACATGTCGTAGTTGACATGTCGTACTTGGCGTGTCGTACTTGACATGTCGTACTTGGCGTGTCGTACTTGACATGTTGTAGTTGGCGTGTCGTACTTGACATGTTGTAGTTGGCGTGTCGTACTTGACATGTCGTAGTTGGCGTGTCGTACTTGACATGTTGTAGTTGACATGTTGTAGTTGGCGTGTCGTAGTTGACATGTCGTAGTTGTCATGTCGTACTTGGCGTGTCGTACTTGACATGTTGTAGTTGGCGTGTCGTAGTTGACATGTTGTAGTTGGCGTGTCGTAGTTGTCATGTCGTAGTTGTCATGTTGTACTTGGCGTGTCGTACTTGACATGTTGTACTTGGCGTGTCGTAGTTGACATGTTGTAGTTGGCGTGTCGTAGTTGTCATGTCGTACTTGGACCAGCAGGTGTCTCCTCAAATACAGTGAGGAAAATAATGAATTTTCTCAACGGCCGCCCAGAAACCTGAATGATCTACAGGAGATCTGAGTGGAGGAGTGGGCCAAAATCCCTCCTGCAGTGTGTGTAAACCTGGTGAAAGCTACAGTGAATGTTTGACCTGTGGAATCATGAACTAAGGCTACTGTAATAAATACTAACATTGATTATCTCAAGTGTTTTCAGATTTTTATTTCACATTATGTCTCTCACAGGGACGTGCACCTCAGATGAAGAAGATTTCTAAGTGGGAGAACTTGCATAGTCACAGGAGTTCAAATGCGTATTTCCCTCACTGTGTCAATAGTTTAATCTACTTTTAACCTCAATCACAGACGTAGTTTTGTCTCTGTTTGCCTTCAGCTCTTTGTTTTTACTGCAGCTTTGGCTAATGTCTGTGGCTGTTCAGTCCCCCCCCCCACAGTCATGTTGGAAGTCCCCTTTGTCAAAAGAAGATCATAACACGAGAGGATGAAGGCGAGGCTGGTTGTTTGTTTGCTCTGAATGTGTGTGTGTGTTATGGAAATGAGACGGGGGGGTCACATTATTCAGCAGCAGTTGACACGCTCCCTCCTCAGGTCCATATCAATATCCCACACTGACGCTGTGGGAAAAATAAGGCAATTTGTTTCCTTGAATTCTAATCACAGCGA
Organism: Oryzias melastigma; assembly: GCF_002922805.2. Classification (NCBI taxonomy): domain Eukaryota; kingdom Metazoa; phylum Chordata; class Actinopteri; order Beloniformes; family Adrianichthyidae; genus Oryzias; species Oryzias melastigma. The sequence continues at coordinate 2,558,649 of NC_050513.1, forward strand.
GGAAGGACGCAGAGAGGCCAGTGTGTGCCAGGAAAACACTCCAGACAAAACCAGACGTAACCTCTTTGTTTTTAATGTTTTCTTCTTTGTTTTTGGTTGGACTTTATCACAGGTTAAATGTCAGAAATATGATCCCAGGAGGGTTTTTTAATGTTCAATAGCGCAGTTTTCAACATTTATGGTGATTTATTTCATTCAAGCTTCAGAATTGTCTTTGTTTTTAAATCTCTAATTCATGGAAATTTACTCAAATTCACATTTTGGTTTTAGTTTGATAATTCTGCTTCTGATTCTCAGGAATAATTGTTTAAAATAAAGTCTGATATTTAAGTCTAATTTTATTCTGAAATCTTTTGTTAATTCCTTGGTTGATAGGTTTATTATTTAACAAATAATTCTGTTGGAAAATGCAAATGTTTAAATGCAATTATCCGTGTAAGAAAATGTGTAAAATCATCTGCGTCTTCAGCCAAAACCAAATTAGCATTATGCTACCTTTTTAGACTACTTTGGTATTTACTAAGAATTTTTTAGGCTAATTTGGAGTTTAGCTAATATTTTAGCTACATTCAAGCTGTTTTGGCTAATTTAGGCTTTCTCAGTTTTTTTTTAGTGTTTTCAGCTATCAACTTTAGTGTTTTCAGCTATCAGCTTTAGTGTTTTCAGCTATCAACTTTAGTGTTTTCAGCTATCAACTTTAGTGTTTTCAGCTATCAACTTTAGTGTTTTCAGCTATCA
>NC_050513.1:2560127-2567080 GCF_002922805.2 Oryzias melastigma
GCAGATTTTTTTGCAAAGGTCGGATCTTTACCTTAAGGTGCGTACTTATCTGTGGAGAACTCCCACAGGTCCGTTTCCCAGACGTTTGCGTGATGGACGCCATTCAAGTCCTCCAATGAACTTCAGCTCATCGCCTGTCCACACGTTACAATAGGAGGCTGTTCAAAGCTCAGGTGTGTGCACGTGTGTGCACGTCTCACTGTGCTGGCAGACTTTGATTGATGCTGTCAGCGAGTTTGGAGGAGGAAGGGGTGGGGGGTGCGGAGCAGATAAAGAGTTGGAGAAGCATCCATCAGCTGCACAATCAGATTGTTTGCCCGGCGCCGCGTCTTTTCTTCTCTCTGTTTTGCATCTGCTCGTCCTTCAATGCCTCCTCTTCCTCGCGACGCTCGGATCCGCGCAGCTGACGAATCCTCGCCGCCCGCCGACGGCCAGGTGTCACCGAGATATTGAATCGGGAGGGATTGGGGGTGTCGGGACGTGATGGATGATGCGTATCTCACCACCTCCTCTGTGCTTATTGTTTGCACAAACTTTCCCATCTTCCCTTGCTTCTGTTGTTTCACTCCCATCCCTCGTTCCACTGCAGTTATTGCTTTTAATTAAGTGGTCATTTCCGCCGCCGGCCTCGTCTAATGAGAGCGTCACGCCGCCGCGCGCTCATTTATCAAACCGCGCGTCCAGGAAGGCGCTCTTCCCTCCCGTCCTCAACCTGCCATCGTGTCCCTGTCTCAATTAGGACCGTTTGTCGTCCTCCTGCCCTCCATCCCCTCTCCGTTTGGCAGCTCCTTCTCTTCCTGCTGTCTCGTCGTGGCAGCCGTGTCATTGTGTTTGACAGCTTCTCATTCCCTTGTCAGATCTCATTTGACTGCTAATTTCACACATACGCACCTCGCCGCGCGCCGCGTTGATCCGACTGGAACCGGCCTTTGGCCAGTTCCCGGGTCAGAGTTCCTGAGATCCAGTAGGTCTGTACGAACTCGATCCAGATTGTCAAACTTTAATGTCCCTCTCTGATCATCTTTTGATCTTTGTCCAAGTGTTCATTACGATTATGACCTTTTAACCAAAATATTTAAAAAATAAGTCGTTTTCTGAGACGGAGAGTGGCAGGACTTCATTAGAAATTCACCTCGGAGTTCCTGGACGGTGTAAGCCTGCCCACAACATTGACTGTATAAGCAGGAACTGGACATAACAAGTGTTGAGGTCTTCTATAGAAAACGCTTTACCTCCAGCCCTCACAAAATCAGGCCAGAGGGTTCACCGTCACTTCCTGATACGTCTACCGTCGTATAGCAGCCCGTCGACAGCGACTAGTCCGAGTCGGTCTGAGTGACGTTTTTAGAGGAACTACCGTCACCAATCATGAGTGAGCATGTCTAAAGTCCACACCCCTTCCACTGAAAGCAGATTGGGATAATCTGTCAATCAAACATTGGAGGCGGGGCCAGCGGGAGTCGTATACTTTTACTGAGGCATCTGATTGGTCAGTTTTTAACTTAAATAACTAGCAATACAAAAATAAAAAAAAGATTAGAAAGAACATGCTAAGAAGAATATATTGGAGTATAATTAATTGCTGCAGGGATTTGCTGAAAATGTTAAATCTATATGTAAAATGTCACATTTGCTAAAAGATTGGAAATTTAATTAAAGAGCTATTAAGGAGCGCTGAAGTTGACCTACATTTCTGAAAAATTCGTAGTAAAATTGCTTAAAAATCCCTAATACATGACAATTTTTCAAAAATATTTAGTATGTTGCTTAAATATGAGCTAAACTCTAAATTAGCCAAAAAAATAACCTTAGCAGATGCTAAATTAGCCAAAAAAATAAAAAAGCTAGCTCGTCACTTTAATACTGGCTAAACTCCCAAGTGGCCTAAAATTCCTCAATAAGCTAAATTAGTCAAAAATGTGTTACTGAAAGCATGTTACTAAAATAGAAGCTAAACTCTTGATTACCATATAAAAACCTCAGTAGATATCACATTAACCAGAGATGTTAGCATTTTGCTTAAATATTAGCTAAACGCCTAATTAGCATAACAAATCTTCGGTAGATAACAAATTAGCCAAAGAAGCTAACACATAGATTAACTGCTAGCTAAACTCCAAAATAGCCTTAAAGTCCCCAATAAACAAAATGTGTCAAAATACATACTCAGACTACTTGTATTAGAGCTATCCGGAGTAATGCTACTTCCTATCTGGCGTCTGAATCTAGCTTCTTGCTCTTTGTTTTCTATCACATTAACACTCTTGACCTCTTCTCTTCCAGCTGGTCGCCATATTTCAAGATGAGCCCCGACCAGGGACCGAGAGTCCCCAAGAAGCCACGTCCAACGGTTTCCCCAGCCCCGCCCCGAGTCCAGAACCTTTGCCGTACTACGGCCACTTGGAGTACGAAGACCCCGGTCGGGGCGAGATCGAGGTCACCGAGGACACCCTCCTCAAATCCAGTAAGTCTGCAGACCGAAGCGTGAGAGCGCTCTGAAGCTCGGCCTGATCCCACTGCTGGGTTAAACACAGATCCAGAGCGGATCGAGGGCCGCCGCTCAATCGACACGTAGACGTGAGGAGGAGACTCACACGTCAGCAGAGGTGTGCTTGTATAAAAGACTGTAAGAATAGAAGAGAGGTGAGCCCCGCAAACGAGAGCATTTCTGCCTCCATCGTCCTCCACGTGGGAAAACAAGTTCATTTAACACCCAGACAGCTGTGGAGCGGCGCTCCATCTGCCACTTATAGCTGAGCGGGAGAAACGCGGCACTTCTGCATTGATTGTTTGATGATTGTGATGGATGCAGACCTCTTTAATGTCCTCTTTATCGTGTTTATGCCGTCTTCTCTTCATAGATGCAGAGACTTTGTCTGTTCAATGAACTGAAATTCATCTTTTAACACAACACAGTCGAATCAAAATATAAAAATTCATCAAATACAGAAAATTAGACTGCATCATCTACATACAGTTTAAAACCAGTGCCAGTCGTGAATCCTGGTGGAAGGTCAGCGTTGTCACGTGTCCAAAGAAGTGTTTCAGATCAAAACAAAGCCAGGTGAAGCAGTGATCTGTAGGTAGCACACTTCATATAATACGACATCTTTGTCCAGGATGGAATCAGAAAAAATGTTTGGCTCACCTGCAAGTCGCAACTCATGAGATTAGAGTCGCTACTCATGAGACTAGAGTCGCGACTCATGAGACTAGAGTCGCGACTCATGAGACTAGAGTCACGACTCATGAGACTAGAGTCACGACTCATGAGACTAGAGTCGCAACTAACGAGATTAGTCGCGACTCATGAGACTAGAGTCGAGGCTCATGAGACTAGAGTCGAGGCTCATGAGACTAGAGTCGAGGCTCATGAGACTAGAGTCACGGCTCATGAGATTAGAGTCGAGGCTCATGAGACTAGAGTCACGACTCATGAGACTAGAGTCGCAACTCATGAGAATAGAGTCGCAACTAACGAGATTAGTCGTGGCTCATGAGACTAGAGTCGCAACTAACAAGATAAGTTGCGACTCATAAGACTAGAGTCGTAACTAACGAGATTAGTCGCGACTCATGAGACTAGAGTCGCGGCTCATGAGACTAGAGTCGCGGCTCATGAGACTAGAGTCGCGACTCATGAGACTAGAGTCGCGGCTCATGAGACTAGAGTTGCGGATTATGAGATTAGAGTCACAACTAACAAGATTAGTTGCGACTCATGAGACTAGAGTCGCGGCTCATGAGACTAGAGTCGCAACTCATGAGAATAGAGTCGCAACTAACGAGATTAGTCGTGGCTCATGAGACTAGAGTCGCAACTAACAAGATTAGTTGCGACTCATGAGACTAGAGTCGCGGCTCACGAGATTAGTCGCGACTCATTAGACTAGAGTCGCGGCTCATGAGACTAGAGTCGCGGCTCATGAGACTAGAGTCGCGGCTCATGAGACTAGAGTCGCGGCTCTTGAGACTTGAGTCGCGACTCATGAGACTAGAGTCGCGGCTCATGAGACTAGAGTTGCGACTCATGAGACTTGAGTCGCGGCTCACGGGACTAGAGTTGCGGCTCATGAGACTAGAGTTGCGGCTCATGAGACTAGAGTCGCGGCTCACGAGATTAGAATCGCGGCTCTTGAGACTAGATCAAATATTTGCATATTTAAGTCAGTAAATTATTTGTTTTTATAGTTGTTGGATAAGTTTAAACTTTCATTCTGTTCAGGTCAATCATCCATTTTTGAAAGTGGGTTGAGAGGCAACCCATTGAACAGGCTCCGCCCACTTAGGTCTGTATTTTTGGAGTTCAGAATCCTCTGAAGAGTCTTGTTCATAACAAAGGTGTTCAAGTTCCTTTTTTATTTTATTTATTTATTTTTTGGAGGGAAATATTCCGGGTTCCTGATTGAATCTGCGCATTATCTTCCTCTGATCACCTGGATCAGGTGAGTTTGGTCAATAAAAGGCTGGAGTTGGTTTCAAAACAAGCCTCCGCCTGCAGTCATGCTTCCACTTCTTCAACTTCTTTATTTTAGCTTCGAGTTGGAACAAAAGATGCAATAAAATGACTTTTCCAGTGAAAAGTTTGTACTTCAGGCCTTCTGTCTTCATCCTGGGGGATCCTCAGAGATTAACTTCTGCCTCCGTGTCCAGTAATTTCCTGTTATTTGTTCTTACAAAAGGCGGAGCCGTCAGAATATAAATCCGTGCTGAGGCTTCCCCGCTGAGAGAGACGTCAGCTGGAAGAGTTGTGGGTTTATACAACTTGATTTTCAAGCAGCGAGGAGCTCGCTGTTCATTCTGCTGCTCGGGATCATTCGTCTCTTTTTAATATCACCACAAGAGCAGCGATATCTTCTTCTCTTTCACATTTTCATGCACAGTTTTTGAGATTTGCTGCTCCTTTGATCCACACTGACTCAGACGTGCACTGTACGCACAAAGGAAAAACTGCAAATCTGAGTTTAATGCTCGACGCTGCTTCTCTGTGAACCCAGAGACTTGATCTGTCTTTTGTTAAATGTACACGCCGTTCCCGAACCCGCAGGACTCAGAGATCGGCCTGCGTGTGGAAACGGGATTGATGGGAATGCGGTTTGTTGCATTCTGGCGTTCGGTCCAGCTTCTCCTGCAGGGGGAGAACGTTGGAGCCGTTGGTGGATTCCAGCTGGAGATAAATAGAAACTCTGTGATCTGAAGCAACATTTTAACAGGAAAAAACGGTCTTAATTCTTTTTCTAAGGAAGATGCCAATGAAAACGAACCAAAACCACCAAAAAGTACAAAACAATGTAGATTTACTCTAAAATTTTAATTTACAAAATTTGGAATAAAGAATTAAAAAAGCAAAAATGTAGTTTTAGAAGCAGTTTTCTTTGATAAAATGTTTTTTATTAAAAATTGAATATACTATAGGCATTTTGTTTTAAAAAAATGCCATTTTTTGTCAATTTTATCAGTTTATTGATTATATCTGAATCTAAAAATTGATAAATTATCGCAATTTTATTTTTCAGAAAAACAATTTAAAAAAAATCTTTTAATGGTTCAGATAAAAAATAAAAATTAAGATAAGTCGGATCAATAAAACACCAGAATTAGTTTTTTACGGATCATTTATTCAAAATAAATGTCAAAAATAATCCTTAATTACTTGTTTTTTGGTTCAAGTTTTGGTTTCGGTCGTGAAATATGAGTTTTAAAGCCATAATGTTTAAAAAAATCCATAAAAATGTAATTAATTTATTTCTAAATAAATGATTTACCCAACACATGAGTTCTACTTCCCCCTTCTGAACAGAAGATGAAAGCAGAGGAGCTCCTTCCTTCATGGGTGTCCTTGGAGCTGAACTCTTTCAGCCGCTTTGACCTTTAATTCACTGAAGAACACAATAGAGAAACGGAGAATATTTAGTCAAATCTGCCTAATTCCTAATTGGAGGTTAGAGACGTGTCGGCCGTCTGCCGTCTGTCCTTTCTGTCTCCGCCTCCAATATTCAGCTTCAACCAGCTGCTGTCAGCCTCCAAACCCGGGCCCTCGACCTCGACCCCCCAGGAAACACATCCTCCTCCTAACTAGATTATCACTGCAGCCTGTTAGAGAAGTCCAGCCGACTGTGAATGGACTCATTCTAGGCTCCGCCCACTCGCACATGGCCGCTCCGCCCCACTTAACCTCGGCCCCCTCCATCCCCGCTGAAGCTTGACTAACTTGGTTACGGGGCGACCCTGTGACGCCCCTCAAATAAAGCCAGAGCCCGTTTGTCGTCTGGACGTGCACACGTGCGCACGAGGCCCACATCCATCCATATGCAGGAGCCTCAGACGGACTTGAACAGCTGATCGGACCAGAACCGAACACGACTCGTTTGGTTTTACTCAGTTGTTCTTCTTCGTTTGACAAACAAACGTCTCCTTCAAACGTAGTTTTAGGGATTCTTGAAAGATTAAAAACTACAAATCCCAGCAGGAGAGTCGGATTACGAGAGATCTGGAACAATCCAGACTAGAAGAAGACATTTTCAAGGTGTTTGGTCCACGTAGATCCTCTGTTGTTTTTATCATGACCCTTAAAATACATATTCTGATTTTTGATGAAGATTTGATGTTAATTATTCTGAAGAAATGGAAAAGAGACCAATGGACTGTTAACAACCATAAAAGAACAAAAATGTGTGAGAATAAAATTATGAAAAAAGTCAAAATTTTATGAGAACAAAAGTTGTAAAATTATGAGAAACATTTTACAAGAAAAATGTGTAAAATTATATAAAAACAGAACAGTTTCTAAAAAAAAGTTATTAAAATATGATAATAATTTAAAAAAAATAACAAGAAAAAAATTATCAGAATTTTAAGAAAAAAAACTAAATTTTCCAAAAATAAAGTTATACAAAACTTATAAAATTGTATAATTATTAAAAGAAATGTCAGAATTTATATAAGCAAAAGCT
>NC_050513.1:2567264-2576228 GCF_002922805.2 Oryzias melastigma
AAAAAAAAAAAAAAATTAGAAATAAGTCAAAATTTTTGAATAAATGATTATAAAAAATATATTCAAAATTAGTGAAAATTGTTTGGGAAATAAGTCGTAAAATTCTAAGTCAAAATCTTTTTGCAAAAAAAGCCTCGAAATGATTAAATAAAGATAAAAAAAATAAACAAATAAAGTCTGGAAGTTAAGTGAAACATTTCAAAAAATTCAAATTTTGCTAGCATGAAGTTATGAATATGAGAAAAACTACAAAAGAAATACAAACAATTTGCTAAATCAGAGGAAAACAGTTAACATTTTGCAAGTATAAAGTTGTAAAATTATGAGAAAATTGTCCAAATTTCACGAAAATGAAGTTGTACAATTGGTAGAAAGAAAGACAACGTCTTACAAGAATAAAGTTGTACAATTAGGAGTAAAAAGTCTAAATTTTATGCAAATTAAGTGATAAAACTATTGGGGAAAAAGTCTAAATGTAACGAGAACATTTTCTTCAATTTATTATTTAAAAAAAAATATTTTTTTTTGCCAGCAAAAGTTATGACTGAAGATAAATTTGTAATTTAATAAAAATAAAGTTTACTAAATTATCACCAGCAGTAATTAAGCAGCTAATGTTCTGTTTGCTCTGTTGAAACATTCAAAGGAATAAATGTAACATTTTATTTTTGAAATAAGTTTTTCCTTTCTTTTTTTTTCAAAATGACCAGTTAGTGAAGCAAATATTTAGAACTTTATTCTCACAAATCTTCAAAATTGTTGATGATTGTACAACTTTTTCTCCAAAATTCTGCTTTATAATAAAAAAGACAACTTTTTTTCTAATAATTTGACTTTATCTTTTGTAAAATTTCAGCTTTTTTCTCAAAACTTCCAAATTGTTTCTTTTTCTTCCTTTAATAGTGGCCCTAATACTTTGTTGTAAGCTTAATATAACAATACTCATTTATTTTCCATCCATATTTTATAATATTTTTGTAGTTTTAGTTTAAACTTTTATCCTTTTATATTTTTTAAATACATTTTAAGGCTCATTTCAACCTTTCTAGTCCCATCTATTATTGTTTTGTGGAAATATTTTGTACTTTAAATCTTTATAATTAAATGTATTCTTATTTATTTAGAATTTATGTTCCTTCATCACAATTATTTCGTCTTGAAACTCCCGAAATGTTTCCATCTTCACTGGGTCCTGAGCTGTAAAGCAAATAAAGCTTTAAAGGAGTTGCAGGTAATACAGGCTTGGAGAAAACATTTTAAAGCAGTTAAAGTTTTCTATAAGTCTCAGGCAGAAGTGTAGCGCCGGCGTCAGTGATGTATGGAGACTGCAGCTCTGTAAGTACAGCAGCTGATTTTGTGGCGTTTAGCAATAAATCATGTTAAGTGGAGACCGTTAGAGAACCGCAGAACCATTCGAGGGCTTTATTTCACGCTCAGCTCGCTTTGATGATTCAAAAAAAAAAAAGAAAAAAAATCAGCTTGTTTGGACGGGAGCGGATGGCGGGCGAGGCCAAGAAGCATGGCTGCAATCAGCGAAGCATCAGAGTGTGTGTGCGTGCGGCCGGAGCGGCTGTTTGGACTTCACACTCGCCCCGCCGGGGTGATTACAGCCGCATTGATCTGCTGCAGCACACACCAGCGCACCGCCAGGAAGAGAGTCCTTATCGCATCATCCCACGAGTCGGGCCGCTCCATCAGTTGGCAGAGAGGTGCGCCCACCCCGCCCCCGATGAGTGCGGACCCCCCCCACAAACACACAGGAGTAAACCGCTGTTTGTGTTTGGAGTCAACACGCATGCATCACATGCTTGCTTGGACATGCAAATGAGAGTCGGTCACAAACACGGCGCGCCCTTGTTCGGATTATCTCGGCCTGACGCTGAACCAAAGCTGCAGGGTTATGTCATTTTCAAAATAAAAGTACGGTGTTCCCAGAATTGTGTTAGCAGCTGCAGTTAGAGGCGTATAAACAAAATCAGAAGTGTTTACAACTCCTCCAGACGCGTCTCCTGCTGCAGAGAATTGAACTGAAAGATAATAGAAGAGCAGAACTGAAGTTTGTTTGAACGTGTTTGTGTTTCCTGGACTTGATTGTGACTCTGAGGAGAACATAATGGTTTGGATTACAGATGTAAGACATTTTATGGTTAGCTAACATGAGCCTGCACTCTTGTTTCTCATTTGGATCACATCCCTTCTGCTGAAAGAGGCCTGAACATGTTTACATTTCTGACTTTTTACAGTATTTGTTTCCTAAGGAGTTGACCCTCGTGCTCTCTTATAGGGTCCAGATGACCCCACCCTTACATTGAGGTGTTAGCCCTTCCATGACAAAGGTGGACAAGACTTCATGTCTGTCATTGGACACCAGTAAAGGTCGACAATCACTGAAAGAACGTTCAGCGTACTGTCTTGGGGGGTCCAGATGACCCCACTTTTGATGTAGGAGAGCGGAAGGGTTACGAGTGAGATTCCTGCTTTCAAGGAGCTCCAAACAAGACTTCCTCTCTGTTTTAACCGCATGGTCTTCAATGTTTCCATGCTTACTCGCTGTCATTTTCATCATCAAACACTTTTGGGCCTTCTGGAGCCAGCACCTGTTCTTTATTTTGAAATCTGATTGATTGTGTCACAGCGGTAAGTCCAGAAAGCCAGATTCCATGACCACAGTTTGGACCTCCGAGACACAAGCCTTCAATTGCCACCAAGATCACATTGGCCCAGCCCTTTTTGAGCTCTCCAGCAGGTGGTGGGCCATGAGGGAATATTCCAATGGAATGGACCTACTGGGACCCATGGGCTGAGCCTGAGCCGCCAGGCACTTTCCTGTGAGCCCCAACCGCAGTCCTGGCTCCAGAGTGGGGCACCAGTGACGCCAATCTTGGGCATGTGACTAGATCTAGAGTATAAATCAACTATTGATAAAGGGGTTCAAAACAATTCCAGTTGATGTGGCTTGGGCATCCAGTCCGGTGCGTCCTTGACTCCTCCCTGGGGAGGTGTTCCGGCACGTCCCATTGGGGATGACCCAGGGCATGCTGGTGAAAATAGGGCCTAATCAGAATTCTTCATACAGCTTCTCCCAACCCTTACATGTTGCCCTCCAAACTGGGAGTTATGGAGTGTCTTAAAATTCAGAGGACACTCCCGCTCGATGACATAGTTACCGGTCATCTATTTGAGCACATAGCTTCTAGCGCTCAGTTTTGCTAAGTCATGCTAAGAGTGTCTCCGCCGCAGAATACTTGGCTTTTGTAGAGCCCTTCACCACACGGGTTGCTCCTTTAAAAACTATTTCAGACAACCCCTCCATCCAAGTGCCCCTTAAATTCGAGGGGTAGGGAGAAACTGTGGGAGAATTTAGATTATCTTGGCTGGCCTGAAAGCACCTTGGAATTGCCCCAGAGGAGATGGAGGAAGTGGTCGGGGATAGGAAGGTCCTGGTACCATGCCTTAGACTGCTACCAACAAGACCCGGTCCCAGATATGTGTAAGTCAATCCAACACAAGAAAACTTCCATACCCAATGATAATCATTTTGTTCTTCATTGGATTTGTTGGTGTTTGTTGTCTTTTCTAGGCTCATGTGTTTCATTGTGTTCTGAGTCACAACCGGATCTCAACTTTTCTGTTGAGACAAGAAGCCGTAATGTCTTGAGTTGTGGATGAAGAGCTTCACTAGTTTTGTGGAGTTTTACTTTGAAAACTCTCTTTATAGAGCGACTTCCTGTAATGATAGAAGACAACCAAACCAGTTTGAGTTGAACCATAAAGCTGGTTTGAGTTTCTGCTTGATTTTGTCAATTGTCTAAAAAGTTTTCAATTAGTCTGTGAAAAATGGTCCTTTCCCATTGATTTGGTGTCGAATGTGGTCATAATCTAGTTCACGGTCTACCAAAATGTGTCTGACCTAAAAGAGTCGCGCGTCACTCATTAATATCCTTTCAGCGTAACTGATTCGCCTTCTCGGGTTGGCGCAGGTCAGAGGTCAACAAGAGCGACCTTCAGGTTCCTTCACAGTGCTGAGCTGAGGGACTCTTTAAGTGGTGGGTGGATTGATGGAGACCGGTTGGACAAATGGGGGAGGATTTATGAGGCCGACCGCTGGCTAATGGAGCCTGACTGTGACTGTGGAGCCGCCGCGGTCACCTCCGAGCCTCAGACCTCACCGGGAGGAACTACTGCGTGTGGGCAGAACAAGGCGGTGGCTTCTAATTGAATTTTTTTGTGACGATCACTCAGTCAAAACAAAGATCCTTCGTTTGGTTAAATGGATTTCCAGTGGAAGCAGTTAAAATAAAATTCTCCCACCTTATCTATCAGTTGTCCCTTGAGCCTCCATCAAAACCAAACTTTTCCGTTTTATCTTAAACTTTGATGCCTTTGATGTCAGCGTGGACCAGATCCGGTCCAAAAACATCAGATCAGACGCAGATGTGAGGTTGGCTGTTTGAGTCCCTCAGACTCTTCAAACCTTTCAGAACGTTAAAGCAGCAGGTTATCGTCAGGAAAGGTCACCAGCTTTTAGGAGGCTGATGGGGCTTCATGATTTTCAGCTTTCTTCTTAATAAAATGTGACTGAAGCCAAATAAATGAGAGGTATTTTGTGGTTTTAAAATGTTTTTTATTGTTGGAATTTGAAGATGAGATTGTCTTGATGACAAATTAAAAAGTTTTGGTGTGAAGAGAAGATTTTATAGTATTTTTTACCAAGATTCTTAAAGCAGTTATTTTATGTTTACACATAGTTTCACCCATGTTGGTTAATAATCAATAATGTTGCATCACTGCTTTACAAACTTCCTGTTTTCTGTTGTTGGTCAACAGTTCAAACTGGTTTTAGAGGCAAAGTTAATCAATGCAGACTTATTTTTATAGCATTTTTATGTCATTAACTTCCTGCATCACTTTTAAAAAGTTAGTAAAAAAAAAAAATCTTTAGACAGAATAGAGAAAATCTGGCTTTTAAAAATTCAATTTATATTTAAAAATAAAGTTATCTTAAAGCACCAGACAAAGGAAATGAACATCAAATGTGAGGATTTATAACTTTAGTCACTGCAAACATTTCAGATAATTAACCCGATATAACAATCTGTATCATGTTTGATACATATAATTTTGAGACCTCTATCTTAGTAACATTATAAAAGCTTTCCTTAAAACCCCATTGTAGTGCATTATCAGTCCACTAGGGGCAGTAGAAGGACTTTTCCAGCTCATTTCAAAATGGCTGCCCCCATGACTTCTCAAAACTACTTTTGGCGGGAAAATGTTTAGCTAATTTTCTCAACTTTAGGTTGAGATTAGTTAAACTCTTCTTATTCTTTTTTTAAATAACTACTTGCTGTATTTAAAAAATGCTAATTTTGTTGATGATTAATTATTTATAATATAGTTCCACCAAGTTAAAAATGCTTGGATCAAATTTGAATCTGTTGTATCAGGATTGTTAATAAATATCAATAACAACTTAAATTCTTTGTTGTGGTGGGCTTTAAAGGGTTAAGTGAGGGGTCAAATGCTAAAATAGCCTGAAAAACAGCCTAAATTAGCCAAAACCGCTAGCATGTAGCTGAAATATTAGCTAACCCAACTAGGGCTGCCACGATTAGTCGACTAATCGACGACTAATCGACTATTAAAATAGTCGACGACTAATTTAATAGTCGATTAGTCGTTACTTCATATTAAATGGAGTCAGTGTAGTAAAGTTGAAAGTTATAATGGTGTTATGCTAGCTTATTGGACTATTTTGGCATTTATTAAGGTTTTTTTAGGCTATTTTGGAGTTTTTATTTCAGCTACATGCTAGCTGTCTTTGCTAACTTAGGCTTTTTTTAGGCTAATTTGGCCTTTAACTCATATTTTAGTTGGCTATCAGCATCTTCAGCCATCGTCACATCACGGGGCGGCCGTGGTGCAGTGGTAGGGCGGTCGACTCCCGATCAGAAGTGAGCGGGTTCGACTCCGCCTTGCTCGCCCATGTGTCGAAGTGTCCTTGGGCAAGACACTGAACCCCAAATTGCCTCTGGTGGGAGGTTGGCGCCAGTGTTCGGCAGCGGAGCCACCACCAGTGTATGAATGTGTGTGAGAATGGGTGAATGGGTCTGTGACTGTGAAGCGCTTTGGGCCCTTGAAGGAGGGTAGAAAGCGCTATAAAAGTATACGCCATTTACCATTTACCATCTTTTGCGGCCAAATTCAGCTTACATTTCATCTATAATGATGCTAGTGTGAATATATAAATATATATATATATATATAGTTTTTAGTTAGTTTAAAGTGAATGATGGTTAAGATTTGTGTTTTACATCAACTTTGTGCATGACCCGATTAGTCGACTAATCGGAAAAAATAATCGGTGATTAGTCGACTATTAAAATAATCGTTTGTGGCAGCCCTAAACCCAACCCCCGCTTGAGGTCATGTGACTAAAGCAGTTCCGATCCAAACTTTTGCTCCCTTTTGAAGTTGACTCAAGGAAAACAGTTTTAATGAGGTTTTGAAGTGATTTAAGGCAGTTTTCTTTTGAAAGAACCTCCAGTAAAGTCCACGTTTGATTCCGTCTCAGGGGGGTATTTGTTTTTCTGAATCAAGTCATTCAGAATTTCTTCAAATTGGTGGCGTTTTCCGTGTTTTTGCTGGTTAAAAAGGCAGTTTTGAGCTTTTTTAGACCAAATTGGGCCACATGCTGGCGATTCCTCAGCAAAGCCAGAACAGAAAGCTCTGTGTTGGTTTGAATTTGTCCTCATTAGTGACAGTGGGGGATATTTTTATGTCTGGCATTGATCAGCATAGAAATAAGGAAGAAGGATTGATTTTTGATCATTAGTGACGACTGCTTCACAGAACGTGAAGGTTTTTTGTTGTTGTTCAGACTGAAATGGTTGTTTTCTTCGTGAGGACAGACTCGGTGACCTCTGCCATTTGTTTTCCTCTTCTGCTCTCTTTATTCTGACCACGTTGGACCAGGACCCTGTGGCTGAACCTCCAAAGAGAGATTGATTACAGGAAGAGAGCAGAATTTTCTTTGCTTTCTGTTTCTGATGCTGTTTTCTCCATCAGAGTTTCTTGGCTTTTCACTTTTTTTTAACTCCTGACTGTATTTTTCTTTTACTTCTCCTCACACATCATTATTTTCTTCTAATATGAAGTTAAATCAGATTTTTTTTTTGTAAAACTTTGACTTTTTGGGGGTTATTTTGTTTCCAGTCACTAAATTTACAAGCAGAACATTTTCTGGAGGAAAATAAAAGCTAAAAAGAGGATTTTTCTACCCAAACATAACTAAAGTTAAATTAGTTTCAGTTGAATACTCAGGTCCTCTGGTTGCTAAAAGTTACAACACAAAGTATTTATGTTTGAGAGGCATCTTCCTGTTCTGGTATTTTATTTTGAAAATCAAACCTCCCCTTTTTAACTAAAAACCTGCTGTTTGCTTGATTGAATGTGATTTAGCTGCTCCACAATAGACTAAAGTCTAGTGTGGATGCATTAGTGACTGAAACTCGTTCTGAACCAAACCACAAATGACGCTTTGCTCCTCAAACGTTTTATGTTTCACTTTCTAATGTTTTGTGTAACAGAAAGGGTTCAATTGCATTTCTTTGACTAATAGTATTTTCAAAATAAAAGTTGGATGAATTGATTTGTAC
The DNA here is from genome assembly GCF_002922805.2 of Oryzias melastigma. Lineage (NCBI taxonomy): Eukaryota > Metazoa > Chordata > Actinopteri > Beloniformes > Adrianichthyidae > Oryzias > Oryzias melastigma. The sequence continues at coordinate 2,574,923 of NC_050513.1, forward strand.
AGAAATGGTTCAACTTTAATTTAAGTCTTCAGTCTCGTCCTTCTGGACTCTTTAGATCAGGAGTGTCAAACTCAATCACACGAGGGCCCAAAATCCAAAACACACCGTTCATTTATTGAACACTAAAACTACATTTTTAAAATTTTCACTTAGTTAAATGCCAAATTAGCCAAAAGAAAAGTTAAAAAAATGCTTAAATTAGCCAAAACAGCTAGCATGTAGCAAAAATATTAGCTAAACTGCAAAATAGCCTAAAAAAATCTTAGTAAATACCAAAACATTCCAAAAATCTAGCAGTAGTTCCATTTTTAAAACTTTAACTTTTTAACATAATTATGAATAATAAAAACGCAGGAATATTATTCCAGAATAAACCCACTTAAACCCTAAATAACTTAATATTTTACTCTCCATAAAAATATATTTTGTCAAAATTTTACAAGTTAGAAATGAGCTCAAGATAACATCAGACCAATAATATCAATAAAATAAAATGATCTGGAGGGCCGATAGAATAACTAACCCCTCTAGCCATTTCTGGACCCTTCAAAATAAAAGTCTTATCGCAATACTCATTTACTATTAAGAAAAAGCTCCATCATGATAAATATTGTTTCATCTCCCAGCTCTACCTTAACTGTTTTACGTTTCCTTTTGTAGGTGGTAGTAGAACAGTAAGGCCTGAAAGAGTTAAATCCCTTCAGAATTTATTGAATTTGGAGTACCACAGGGCACAATTTTGGGACCTCACTATTTTTTTTTTCTTTTGGGCGCCATCTTCAAAAAAAATATGGTGTTTTCCTTCATTTCTATGCTTCTAATAAAGAAAACTCACTCAGATCATCTTTTGATCTATTTTCATTTTTTTTTATTTATGATTATGCAGTTTTTAGCCAAAAATTAAAAAACAATTTGGCGTTTTCTAGGACATAGTTTCTGCAGAGCGGCAGGAAGTTATTACAAATTCACCTCTAGGTTGTGGGCGGAACCTCTGACGTAGAGTAAACCCCTCCCTGTTTAATTTTCTTTAGTTAAGTCCTCAGTCATCAGAAAAAAGCGTGTTAAAAACACCATTTTCATGAGTTGGTCTTTTCTCAAATCTCGAGTGGCGTTGCACCACCCAAGTTATTGGAAACCATTTTAAAAACTCAAATTTAATCTTTGACTTCAAACTTTGTTTTTTTTTTACATTCTATTAAATGTTTATATATTGTATTTTTGTTGTTTTTAGATCTCTTTTTTATTACACTTGTTCTGTTTAGCATTTTGCTGTTTTTAAGTGCTTTAAAAAAATAAAAAAAAATTT
>NC_050513.1:2576304-2599240 GCF_002922805.2 Oryzias melastigma
TTTTTTAATGGTATTTTTAAAGTTTATCTTTGGTCATTTAATCAGTAATTTATCTTTTCTGAGACCTCGTCATCATTTTGTTTTTTTGTTTTTTTCTTCACTTATTCAATTATTGCCCATAAAACCAGGTAAGACTGAAGGATTTCCAGATATTTGTGTCTGACATTCGTCATCTTCTCCATCCTAGATACTCCTCTGATGGTGAGGAGCAGCAGTGACTCGGCGTTGGCTCCTCCCCTTGAGAAGATCCCCACACCTCCACCTGATGATCCCGACTCCAGGCCTCCTGAAGCTGTGAGGCTTTTCTCATTCCTGAATGTTTTTGTCTTCTTCTCTGAAACCAAAGCCTCGTTTCTGGGTCAGCTGCCTCTCTTTTCCCGAGTGAGTCAGCAGTGGTTGATGGGTAGTTTTTACAAACAGATGAAGCCATCTTTGCTCCATCAGAGGAAAAACGCCGCGTCTCTCCTCCGGTCCGGCGCCGCGCCGCGGGCTCTGCTTTAAAAGGGTCAGCTCCGACTGCCCTCCGCCTTTTCTGCCATTAAGCAAACTTTTTATCCGCTATGTTCTCTTTTGGGGGGGCGGCGGAAGGTCACGTTGCAGGAAAACACAGACATCAGCGGGCGGCGAGTAAACACCGACGTATTTCATGTCAGAAAACATGGACGCGATGTGCTTCAAGCTGCATCTGCCAGTGACAAACCAGCTTCATTCAAGAGGTTGGAGGTTCTTCAGTGTTGAAGCTTCACACCTGTGGGTTTGAAATCCTCTTTACACTCCGTGTCCCGATGAGGATCCTGGTCGCCATGGTGCTCAGCATCAGGACCGTCCTGCTTCTGCGTTTGAAATATAAAATGTGTCATTTAAATATGAGAACGCCTTTAAAGCTAAACGTTTTATCTTGAATTTTGTTGTAATTTGAAATAATTAAAGTAAGTTTAGCAAAAAATAAGGATAAATGGAGCCCCAACATCAATGAGCATTGATCATTTTTAGCCCCGCCCCTTCCTGAGATTATAATCCAAATTGGGAAGTTTACATAAAAACAAACACATTTAAATACTTAATGTTTCATTTATTGCTTCAAAAACACACACAAAAAATACAGAATTTTATTTTTTCTTTTACTAATTATATGAAAAAATCTGTTTGTTTTTGAATATTTACCTGAACACAGTTAACAAACTCAATAACATAGAGAGCCAAGATCCAAAACACACCTTTGGTCAAACAGGATAAACATTTATTGAACACAATAGAACTACATTTTAAAACTTTGAAACTGTAACTTTTTAACATAATTATGAACTAGATAAATGGCATTAGCTGTGATAATGCTAATGTGAATGCTGTAAGCTGAATTTGGTCACTGAAGATGCTGAAATTGATAGCTAAAAACGCTGAAGCTGATAGTTGAAAATGCTGAAGCTGAAAGGGAGCTAAAATATCTGTTTCTTTTGTAGATTGGTTGAATATTTCTTTCCTGCAGGCTCTTAGTCTTAGTTCTTGGTCTTAGTCTTGAATTTTGATATCTGAGCCTTTCGTTCGGATCAAATAATGGAAACAAACATCGGCAGAACCAATCATTGTGCAACTCTACGCTGAATGAAGACCACAAGTTGAAGAAAAGAACAACAAAAAAAAGTATGTTCAATTATCACGGCACAGACCACAAGCAACAAGGTAAGAAACTAGTTTTGATCATTCATAAAATTGGAATAAATAAGTAAAAAGGGAAATAGGCTGAGAAATGGTCTTAATCTTTGCTATACAAAGTTTTCCTTAAAAGATTTAAAATTTAACTTCAGGAAACATGTAGGAACCCAGATTTCTTATTTCTGCAGAGAAAGATAGAAAGATGGTAAAATATTTAAATATTTATATATACATATATATATATATATATTTAAAATGGTTTATAATGTGTCAATGAGAAGAAACAGAAAAAAATGAATGAGAAAGAATACAAATCACATTCAATTTTAAAAAATGTTTAAAACTGAAAAATGCAACAAAGTTGAATTCAAATAACTTTATTTATAAAGCGCCAGTTTACAACTGAGATTGATTCAAGAAAAAGCATAAGATTGAGCTGAATTAATCAAACTGGATTAATATGCGATTAAAATAGTTTGTATAAAGCCTGACGGTGCACTCACACCGGACGCGGTGAAGTTTCAATGACACGATCCGACCAATCAGGGACTCAGATTTGAGCTTGTTCCGTTTTCAGTGACTAGATCAAAGGGTAGGAATAAACATTCAAGATGGCGGCTCGATGCGATGATCATCAACTTCCGTTTTTTCCTAACACACTGGGCCGCTAGGTTCCCGGAGACGGACCCGGTTACTGTTGGGCGAAGATAGATCACCAGGATGGACGGTTACGCTAGCCAGCCGCCCGGTGGATAGCTTAGCGAGCTTAGCGAGCTACTGTGCGTGTACCATTGTCCTATATTTAGACATTTCGCATGTTAAATTTGCGCACGCCGCCTCTATTTGGACGTAATGTTGCACCGCTCTGCTCAAAGTCTGTGATTTGGCGGCATTTTGGATACAAGACGTCCGACGATGAGCAGAAGATAGAAATATGTAAATGATGCTAACAAGCTATTCTAGCACGAATGCTAACACAACAAACCTTCGATCACTCAAGGAAAGTCCACGAAAATGAACATTTGAGATTACAAAAATAAGAGATAAAGTATCTGAGCACTCGGATTCTGTGGATCTGCTCCCGAAAATTTGAGTATGAAAATCACTGATTCACGATCTTTATAAATATGATATGGTCAAATATTGATCACTCTGAAATACAGAATAATGTTGGATTTTAATTAATGACCTAAAACAAAGCAGAATGAGTGGCGCTACTGTCACAGGAAGTAAACAAATCTTCAAAATAAAGTGTCAGTGAAGTATCCTGTTTTCAAAGTAAAACTAGCGAGAGCTTTTTTTAATAACTGAAAACATACTTTATTGTTTTATATCGTGATATATATTGTTATTGTGATATAAAATAATTTATATCGTGATATAAAATGTTTTCGCCCAACAGGGGGGTCATGTGACTAAGGTTTGACACACCAGCGGATTAAACCAGAGGTTTTATTCTTCATGTGATTTGGAACCACAATGACAAAAACACACAATAACACGAAGCCTGGTGTGGACCAAGCAGCACAGTGTGAACGTGTCCTCTTCTCCCTGTTCTTATCGGAGTGTAGTTAATGCTGATAAGACGAGGAACTTCAACTGTCTTAAAGCCTTTCGTCAGCCGTCGGCGATTCCCTGGTGTGATCACCACACACACACCGCAGCGGGAGAGCCCGCTCGGAGGTCGTCACAGCTCCCGGGCTTATCGAGTCCTGGGCCTGATGGACTCCAGAGATCGATACGGTGTCACTTCATCCTCTCTGCAGACTCTCCACCAGCCTCCGTCCACCTCCACACTGCCACAGCCCCACACACTCTAGAGTTGGTTCTATCTTGACGGGGTATTGAAGGCCTGATAAAGTGTAATTTGGGCTGATGGAGTGATGAATATGCGCGCTGCCCCTTTAATTGATCGGTGTGGGGAGAGCGCAGGTTGTTTCTCAGTCTGGGCTGCAGTGCGGCTAATGAAAGAGCTGAAGAGTGCTAAACAAGCACTCGCTGTTTTAATTGACTCAGACTTGATGCTGCATTTGAACCCAATAAATAAGAGCCTTGCTTTTAGCAGTGACGTGCAGAAATGCCTCTTCGGCTGGACGTTTTCCTTCCTTTTCTCTCAAGTTTTTTTCAGATGTGATCATTAGATTGCAGTAAAGGAGGTGCAGAAAAAATACCAATATCATGACAATGAAAGTCTTTTCAGTTGATGTGTCTTCATCTATAACTGTCAATACTGCTTTAGTTATTGCTACAAACTCTATCATTCTGAAACAAAGGCTTGTAGAAAAGGATATTTCTAAGATCGACTTTGTTTGTTCTAGTTAAAGTCAAGGCCCAGGGGCCGGATCCGGCCCTCCAGATCATTTTATTTTATTGTTATTAATGACATGATGTTATCTTGTCTAATTTTGAAATTTTATAATTTTAACTAAAGATATATTTATGGAGAGTAAAATATTGAAAGTTATTTAAGGTTTAAGTTGATTTATTCAGGAATAATATTCTTGACTTTTTATTATTCATAATTATGTTAAACAGTTACAGTTGTAAAGTTTTAAAAATTGACATTCTGCTATCTTTGTGGAGTATTTCGGTATTTAATAAGATTTTTAGGTTGTTTTGGAGTTTAGCTAATATTTACATGCTAGCTGTTTTGTCTAATTTGGGCTTTTTCAGTTTTGTAAGCTAGTCTGAAGTTTAGCCATTTTTTTCAGCTACACACTAGCTGTTTTGGTTTTTAGCGGTTTTAAGGTATTAAAAATTGTCTTTCTGCTAGATTTTTTGACTATTTTGGCATTTACTAAGATTTTTTTAGGCTATTTTGGAGTTTAGCTAATATTTCAGCTACATGCTAGCTGTGTTGGCTAATTTGGGCTTCTTTTTTAAAGCTTTTTTTAGGCTGTTTTGGAGTTGGACTAATATTTACACATTGTGTAAATAAATACTGTTGTGGCTAATTTGGGTTTTTTTTTTTTGATATTTTGGAGTTTAGCATTTTTTTTTCAGCTACATCTTAGCTCTTTTGGCTAACATATATATTAGGCTAATTTTGTATATAACTAATATTTTAGCTGGCTATCAGCTTCAGTATTTGTAGCTATCAATTTCAGCATTTTCACCTATCAGCACTAGCATATTCAGCTGCCAAATTCAGCTTACAGCATTCAAACTATCATTATCACAGATAATGCTTCATATCTAGTTCATAATTATGTTAAAAAGTTATGGTTTTAAAGTTTTAAAATGTTGTTTGTTTAATAAATTTTTCTCCTGTTTGGTAAGGTGTGTTTTGGATTTTGGCCCCTTGTGTGATTGAGTTTGACACCCCTGATCTAAATGAAACTTGTGGCCCCGCCCAATGTGTTTTCAACAACACAAATACAATCTTTTTTAAAGTGCATTGTTTCGTTTGCTCCAGATTCACAACTATTTGTATAAAGAAATGCTCAGAAATGGTTAAGTCTGGGTTTACAGCCATGCACAGGAATGAGTCAACATAAACTTAACATGAGTCATCAGTGCCATCTTTCTGGATGCTGAGTCATGGTAGTTTATCTTTCTGTGTGCATTCGTAGTTTTGCCCTTAACTGCTTTAGTCTTATTTTTAACTCTTCCGTCCTCCTTGGCTTGTTTACATTAAAAGTGGGGTCATCTGGACCCCACAAGACAGTGCACAAAAGTATTTATCATTGATTTTTGAGTTTCATTAATGTCCATGACAGACATAAAATCCTGTCAACCTTTGTCCACATTTGTTATGGAAGGAATCACAAATCAATATGTGGTTGGAGTCATCTCGACCCCAAAGAGAGCGGAGGGGTTAAAGAGAGTAGAAGAACTATGAGGCTTGATGGAGTTCTGAACTGAAATTTGGAGTCCCACAGGGTACGATTTTTGGGACCTTTTTTTTTACCGCTTTCTTCCTTTGGTCTCCATCCTTAGAAATAAAAATACTGGCAATTTCTTTTACTGCTATACTCCTTCTTAAGGAAGCTGTTTCTTTATAGACCCTCTCAATCACTTTTTAAAAAAAATCTATTTTAAGTGTTCCGAGTGGTCTTTTAATTATAATTATGCCATTTTTAGCCAAAATAAAAAAATCTGTGTTATTTTCTAGAACATAATTTCTACAGCGTGGTAGGAGTTCATTTGAAATTCACTTCTAAATTGATGTTGGGACTGTTGGTGCGGAGTAGCACCATCCATCGTCATCGTCCCCCCACTTGCTTACAGCCCCTCAAATCTCCAAGCTAACATTAGCAGTGCTCCAAATTAGCCTATAAAACCTCAACAGATGAAAAATTAGCCAAAAATGTTAGCATGTTGTGAAAATATTAGCTGAACATCGAAATTTCCATTAAAAAACCCCAGCAGATAACAAATTAGCCAAAAATGTTAGCATGTTGCCAAAATATTAGCTAAACTCCATCCACAGAAACTACAGAACGAAGCAGGAGAATTGCTATAGAGCGAATGCTTACTAAGCAATCACACAACTAAAAAAATTCAGAGCTAGACAAAAATATGCTGTGGCTTTGTGGTTTAATTTAACATCTTATTTAGATTTGCGTCCGTTTGTTTTTCTCATTCTGGTCTAAACTGTGTCATAGTTCAGATGAGCTTTGACGCCGACCAAAAGAAGCCAACTTGAGTCCATCTTTTATTTTTTATTTATTCCCACCCGGCTCCTCTCCAGAATGATGGGTTCTCCTGCCTGAAGTTCTGCTCTGCATCCGTGATTATTTCCTGACACTTGTGAAATCCGGCCGCAGTGGCAGCCGGCTGATGTGATGTATATGATGAGGGTCAGGGAGCAGGGAGGGGTAGGGACAGCGAAGCCGCCATCCGCCGCAGATGAACACTTTTGGTTGAGGAAAAACACACAAAAGAAGAACACACTTCATTACTCATCTGTTTGACTACAAGCTCTCCCTCTTTCCCACAAACACATCGTCGACACACACCGCCGTGTCACAGGAACGCGCTCCTGACAACCAACAACTGCTAACATTCAGAAACACGACGACGGACGAGACAACCTGACAGGATTCCCAATTTATCCGAGTTTTTCATCCTTGAGCGTCTCTAAGGAAACGGACAAACCCAAGAGATTTTCTTATAAATTCAATCCTGGACTGAAGGACCAGATTGTTTTCGCAATTCTTTTCTCTTACGGCGCCTTTGAGTTAAGTCTACACCCACAACCAAATGTCATTGACCTCTGACCTCAGGAAGAGGCCACCATATTAAGAAAAAAAAAAAAACTGTAAGTAAATTACACAAATGTAAGATCCTCCAAGGTCCTTCAATCTATCACCTCCTAGCGCCATAAAAATCATTCATTTTAAAGTTTGTGGATTTTGAACTGCGTTTTTTTACTGGAATGCTGTGAAAATGTTGAACATGAATCCCTGGCTCAAGCTGAGCGAAACAATATAACATACAACAGGACTGTGGACGTGGTTAGCAAAAAAACCTACGTTGCTAAGGAAATCCAAAATTTTACTTTAGCCAATTCTTCTAAAAACTGCATAGATGTGTTCATCACCACCTGGGGACCAAAAAATAAAATGGTTGCTATGGAGACAAAGTCAACAGAAAGACCTTTATTTAGAAAAAAATTGACTTTTTTTTATAAGTTATATGCTGCTCTGACCAGGGTGGTAGGGGCAGAAGGGGAGGGGGAGGGGCGTGTAGCAGCTGCTCAGCCAGGAAAGGCGGGTCAAAGGGGGGACAGCAAGAGCGGGGGTGGGTAGCATCTTCAAGCCTTAGTTTTATTTCTGTGGAGCCATTCTGAGGCCATTAAGATTTTAGACCCTTTTGAAAACTATTTAAAAAAAAATTACAGCATCTGAAACTTTCTGCAATTCTAATTTCATTTTTAACTTCAGATTTTCTGTTCTTGGGTTTCAAAATTAAAAATTTCAGCTTCAAATCTTTTTTTCACATTCCACTTTTTTCTTTTTTTTCTCTCTGGTTTCAAATCAGAAAATTTAAGGTTTGAATCTTTTGGCCCCATTGTGGCGCTTGGAGGCGGGGCTCACACAAAGGACCAATCAAAGCCGATGAGGGTGGTAACCTCAGTCCTGGTGCATTCACTGACTCTGGGAAATTACGGTTAGAAAATGTCTGTACTATCATAGTCTTGTGTTGTTCATAGACGGGTGTAGGAAAAATGTTGTCGCATACGGGCGTCAAAACGCTGTTATTTTTAAATAAAAAAGCTAAGACCAAAGCTATATTTCAAGTTGTCTGTTTTGGCTGACTGGTTAACACAGTTGGACTTACCCTTTTCTCATGTGGAAATCGTGAGTCCCCAGAGTTAGTGAATGCACCAGGACTGAGGTTACCCCCGTCGATTATGATTGGTCTTTCATATTAGCCCCGCCCCCACTCGCCTGAATAGAGCCAAAAGTTTAGAATCTGAGATTTTCAGATTTGCAAGTGTTGAATCTTAAAAAAAAATTCAAACTGAAATTTTGAGTTTTGAAACCAAAAACCAGAAAATCTGAAGCTGAAAATGATTGCAGGAAGTTTAAGACACTTTAATGCCAAGCACCAATATTTCAAAGTTTCAAACCTTATTTCCCAATATCATTCAGTCTGAAGTTTCAGTTTGACAGCTTCACAGGAACAATCGAATGTATGTGAGGGTTAATCGTTCAAACAAATGAAGGAAAATCTTGAGATTCTGAACCAAATCCATCATTTTCTTAAGATATTTGAAAACATCACTTATTTTTGCATTTATTTGTTTGCATAAGGTGCTCCTCAGAGCCTAACTTACGGTCTAGACCACCAAACATGGCAGCAGCAATGAAAGCCAGCAGCAGCTGAATCTCAGAGGAGCTTCGTTCTGCTGTTGTTGGTCTGACTCAATCTTCTAATCCTCCTCTGCACCCCCTCAACCTATTGTCCACGCCAATGATGCATCTTCATGCAGAAAAACCATCAAATCAACTTGTCCAGCCTCTAAACATTAAAGAACATCTTGTTTCACTCAATGAGAGGAGCTGATTGGCCACAGTCGATCTTGTTAGGGAAGTTCTTGTTTGTTTGTCAGATTGTGCGTTCTCTGACGTCCTCTTCACGTCAAGCAGACACAGGTTCAAATCCTGTCTCCGGTGCATCTCTGTGCTGCAATAGTCTGCATTTTGGTCATGGCGTTACGTGAAGGTGCACAGAAACAAAAAGAGCCTCCGGCTCGTCTTCCTGCCCCCGCACCGAGCTCTCCTTTGTGGGGTAATCTCACGCTGCCCGGATAAGTGGGTCAGCGTTTGTGCAGGCGGCGTTCGCCTCTATAAATACGTCTTTCTGCATCCTAGCAGAGATGTGTTTGCAAGAAGAGTGTGGCTGCAGGATGTCAGATGTACATTTGTGGCAAACAGGTCAGATGGGGAGTTGGGTGTGGCAGCGGCGGCGGGGGAGAGTCTGCTGGTGGGCGGGGGTCATTAGTGCTGGTGACACAATGAAAGTGACGGGGCAGAAAGACCTAATTGCACCCTTCTTGTCTTTACTGGTTTGGGACATTTTTTTCTGTCTTCGTCTCTCCCTGTTCTTCTCTTTTAAAACATTTCTTGACCGTTCCATCCCCGGGGGTTGTTGTTTTGATGACTTAAAATAGTCCTGCGTGACGGAGGGCAGCGGTGGCGGGAGGGGGGTGGAGGTATGGAGGGGTGGGGGTACAGTACGTAAACACTGATGCTTGGTAGAAGCTCAGAGTCCAGCGGGCGGTCGGGCGGGCAGACGCGCCTCCACTCCTGCCAAAGCGATGAGGGTTTTCTGTTAATTGGTGGCGGCGGGCCTCTCGGCGCTTCTCTCGGCGAGGAAGAGTTTGTCACCTGAGCTTCTGTAGTCTCGCTGACTCTAGATATCTGTTTTGGTTTGTTGAAGGAAATCAGCCAGGTTCTGAAGGGGGCCCTGGACAGACTGCGCACAGACAGCCCCACAGCCAAGATGAACCAAGCCAACTACAGGTGAGTGTTGTTGTTGTTCCATCGCATTGAAGGAGCGAACATCACCCCGGAGTGGTGGGACCAGGATTAGCTCCCCAGTCTTTGTTTGTCTGACTGGATTAGGGAGCATCATGGCTGTGTGTGTGCGTCTTTGTGTGTGTTGCTGTGTTTTCTCCACTTTGTCTCTAATATGATGTAATGAACGCCACCTTTTTTCTTTCACAACAAGGCAGATTACTCATTTGTTTTGAGGCTTTTAAATTTCTCCGTAAGATGCAGAAGCGACTGAAGCATCAGGTACACAGATGTGAATGATGAGAGCTCAAAATGCTAACTGAAGATGCAGAAGTATTCCGTCCAGCTAGAAAACCAGCCAGTGCAAAGTTGCCCAGACTTCCCTGTCCCTGGAAGTTGCTCAGACTTCTCTGTCCCTCAAAGTTGCTCAGACTTCCCTGTGCCTGGAAGTTGCCCAGACTTGCTTGATCCCCGGAAGTAACCCAGGCTTCCCTATCCCTGAAGTTGCCAAAAAAATCCCTGTCCCTGGGAGCTGCCCAGACTTCCCTGTCTCTGGTCCTCCAATCCCTCTTGGGGGAACCCTGAGATGTTCTGGGGCATACAAGATGTAGTCTCACCAGCATGTCTTGGGTCTTCCCTGGGGCCAAGCAAACATTTCAATTTGGGCCCCATATGGTTTACCTTTGGGCTGCATTGGTGGGCCCCAGATGGGTTTGTCCGTGGGTTCCATGGTGGCCCCACTTGTGTTTACCCACACTGGCTTGAGTAGCCTGGCTCGACGGGCAGCTGAGGGCGCTAACTCACTACACTGTCCGCCAGGCTGCTTTTTAGGTAGCTACGCTTTCCATCGTGTGGCTGGTTGGCGTAAGTACCCAGACCACTGAGTCCCCACCTAAAGCAATGTAGGTAAACACAGATGGGGTCACCATGAAATCTGCGGACAAACCCTCATGGAGCCCACCAATCCAGCCCAAAAGTAAACCATATGGGACCCACATTGAAATATTTGCTAGGGGCCTCTGCCCAGCGCGCCATGCACGGAACACCTCACAAGGGAGGCGTCCAGGAGGCATTCGGACTAAGGGAGCGTCCAGCCACCCTAAAGAGGAAAGGTATTTTAGACCTTGTTTTTATCGGTCATGACCATCGTGAGTACTAGAACAAAGATCAACTGATAATTAGAGAACTTTGCTTTCTGACTCAACCCTCTTCACCACAATGGACTGATACAGTGATCTCATAGCAGCAGACACTGACAACACTGATGTCACGCTCCAAACAAGACCCCTAAATACTTAAACCATTTCTGTGATCAAGAACCATCGCCTGCAATCCGCTCTAATACATGCTAGAGGTCCCACCTCGATGAAGCCCGCAGGACAACATCATCTGCAAAGAGCAGAGATCAAATTTTGTGGTCCCTTAACCAGACCAACTCCGACCAGCAGTGTCACAGGAAATGTAGACAAATGTTGCAAAATGTTAAAATGATGGTTCCTTTGTGGTCTTTTAAACCAAACTGCCGGGATGCAACAGCAAAAAAAAAAAAAATGTCACATAACAACAACAACGCTTTGTTAGATCTGACAGGTGAATCCATCAGTGCTGCTCTCTAGTCTCAAGTCTCCATCTCTAGTTTTCTGGTAATCTGAAGAATGATATCGTACCGTCAACCTCCCGCAGAGACCCACTGTGATGCAGATAACCTTTATTTTTCTCTTTCGGAATTGCATGGTTAACACTCTTGAGCTGTCACTCAATGGGTTACCATGACAACCTTTGAGTCCAGCCTTTTACCTGTCTGGACCCATGTGGCAAAGGTGCACATCATTTCATCTTCTGCAGCTGAATGAACTCAGGAAATAAATAAATAAAAAAATAAAAAATAGAAGGTCTCCCTCAGTGACTGCAGGGCTCCACTGGAGTGACAGACGCTCATTTCTCAGCGTTTTACCTCGCAGAGGCCTCCTGCGATACAATGCAGCCGGACTACTTCCTGATGCTTCGCCATGGTAACAGATGGTTGGCAGCAGAAGAAACCCAAGGTGAGCCACGGAGGGGGCATTTTTCTGGATCCTGGACTCTTCCCGTCCAGCAGTCGGCCTCTGATGTGGAGGAAGTCGGCCATCTGCCTCGCTGGTGGTTGATCGTTTCATCCAGCGCCCCCACCCCCGTGTGTGTGTTTGTTTGTCAGTGGGATGCTATAACACGTGAGCAGAGCTGCTCCGCATATTAGCGAGCAGCGCTAACAAGCTGCAGTTGCTCCTGATGAGCTTGTTTGTTCAACCCTTTTTTTGTGTGTGTTTGTCCCACCACACATTCTCTGTTCCTACAACTGTAGAAGTAAAAAAAACATCCAGTTTGTGGCCGTCGTGTCTTCCTTGCAGTGTGAGCGCAGCTTTAATGGATGTAAATGCGATGCATGTGTGTTTCTGCGGGTCTTCAATTTAGAGGAATGTGACTGATGGTGTTTGTGAGCGTGCAATAGATGTGGCAATAAGAATGCAAATTGGATGTGTGTGCACGTGCCAGTACAGTATGTGTGTGACCCTGGCGGAGGTTAACGAGAGCCGCTGACAGTGACGGAGGAGCGCGTCGTAATGATCCCAGCTAGTCCTTACGCTCCTGCAGAAGCACAAACCTTGAACTTCAGAGTTCAGCTTCCACTCTGTATTTTTTTTTTTTGTTTTTGGATCTGCATTTACCATCTCAGTTTGAATATTAGTCCTAGCTGGGTGATACGGACGAAATGTCAAGGTCAAAGAGCGCTCAGCGATACTGTGGAATTACAATTTTTATGCCAATTTTTTTCTATGGGTATGCTGCGGGCGACAGGTCATAGCAAACACTCAAACAATTGTGATGTAGGTGAGATGCAGGTATAACATATTGTACGGAATCCTGCAGACTACATGAGGACCCTGTTGATGCTGAGGAAATTAGACAAAGGTTGTGCATTCACCATGTCTAGTGCTGTCCAAATCTATTAATTCCAAAATCGACGTTTTTGTCTACTTTGTCATCTACTGGGTTTTTAGGGTAATTTAGAGTTTTAGCTTCTATTTTAGTAACAAGCCAACATTTTTGGCTAATTTGTTATTTAATGGGTTTTTAGGCTAATTCAGAGTTTAGCTAATATTTTAGCAACATCCTAACGTTTTTTTGCTAATTTATTTACTGGGTCTTTAGGCTAATTTAGAGTTTAGCTAATATTTTAGCAAAATCCTAACTTTTTTTTCTAATTTGTTATTTACTGGGTTTTTAGGCTAATTGAGACTTTAGCTTCTGCTTTAGCAACATGCTAAAGTTTTTGTCTACTTTGTCATCTACTGGGTTTTTAGGGTAATTTAGAGTTTTAGCTTCTATTTTAACAACAAGCCAACATTTTTGGCTAATTTGTTATTTACTGGGTCTTTAGGCTAATTTAGAGTTTAGCTAATATTTAAGCAACATCCTAACGATTTTTTTTTTGCTAATTTGTTATGTACTGGGTTTTTAGGCTAATTCAAACTTTAGCTTCTGCTTTAGCTACATGCTAAAGTTTTTGGCTACTTTGTCATCTGCTGGGTTTTTAGGGTAATTTAGAGTTTTCGCTTCTATATTAGCAAGATGCTAACGTTTTTGGCTAATTTAGTTTACTGATAAATTTTATGCTAATTTGGAGTTTTGCTATTATTTTAGGAACATGCTAATGTTTTTTTGTCTAATTTTTTATATACTAGGTTTTTAATGCTAAATTAGAGTTTAGCTTCTGTTTTAGCTAAATGCTAACATTGTTGGTTTATTTGTTATCTACAGGGTTTTTTTTTTTTTGGCTAATTTAGAGTTTTTCTTCTTTTAAACCAACATGCTAACATTTTTGACCAATTTAGTTACTGAAGAATTTTAGGCTATTTTGGAATTCAGCTAGTAATTACGCAACAAGCTAGCTTTAAGGCTAATTTGGCATTTACTTAGGTAAAAACATTTTTAAAACCCCTTTTGAGAGATATTAGTTTCTTTTTATATTTTTACTTCTCTTCGTGCCAAAAAATAGACACAGTTCATACTTATTTAAAAAAAAAGGTCATAAATGCAAATCCAAATTTCTTGAAGGCTAAAGTCTATCTATGCGGCTCCTTCTTGGTTTTGTCTGAAGAAAACAAACCCAAATGGCTCTTTAACTGTTAAAAGCTGTTTGAGTCGGTTTCTTTATGATCAACCACACTATAAAGGAGAGCAAATTATAACAAGTAATTGTGTCTTACTTTGAAAGAACTTGTTAGTTCCGTCAACGTCCGACAGTTTAGTAAAAAAACTGATCTTTATTAAAAAAAATAAAAAAATCCTTAAATAGTTATTGATAGCATCTTTAAATGTCCACACACTGTAAAAATCAATACAGCACAGAGTTCTGCGCTCACCCGCCCCTCATGTCTGCGTCTCCAGCATCAAAGGCGGCCCTCTCCCCGTTCCTCCGCTGTGATATTGTGCTTGTTCATCTGCTGCTAAAAGCTGCATTTCTGGTCTCTGCCCAGATTATTAGAGAAGCTCATTCTGTTTCATCTCCATCTGCTCCTCCATCCCGCTCCCCTTTTATCTGCTGCTCTTCCCTTTTGTCCACCAGCCAGATTGGGTAGTCAAGAAGCAGCTAGATAAGGGTTGGAGTAGCCACCTGAGTCCCAGTCGCCAACAAACCTCATTATTTTGACAGGACTACCCGCAAGCTTGTTTGTAGCCCTGTCTGTGTAGCCTAAAGGAGAATGCAAATGGATTTTCAAGAAGTTCCAAATAGAAAGGTTGTGAGTCTGTGGGTTGTGTGTTTTACGCTGTCATTTCTCGTGTGTTTTCTCGACAGCTCTTTGACGCGTACCGTTGAGTTCCCAGGTGACCGCGGGCCTCTGGGCATCCACGTGGTCCCCTACTGCTCCTCTCTCAGCGGACGGTGAGCACACACAGACTTTTACTCCAACATTCTTAACAACGTTCATGCTAATTATGTCCGTTTTCTCCCCGACAGGACTCTGGGGCTGTACATTAAAGGCATTGAGGAAAACAGTCGTTCCAGGCGGGAAAAGCTCTTCAGGGAGGACGAGTGCATCGTCCAAATCAACGACACGCCTCTCCTGGACAAAACCTTCGCACAGTAAGAGGCCGACGCCGGAAAATTAGCCTCATTACGGAAGACGAGATCAAAGAAGATCAAAGGAGGAAGAAAGTCTTTAGTCATTAACAGAAAAACATTAAAAAGAAAAGTATGACTATATGTGTGAAGGATCCTCTGATGTACGGTGGCCCTGAAGTCCAAACCAACAAATCAAAACATTTAAAGATCGCAATGACAATGAAAAAAAAAATACATTTTAGAAATCACAACACAATTAGAAAAAAAATAAATGAACAAAAATAAAATATAAAAAAAAATAAGAGACCCTAAAATAGGGCCGTAATGACTACTTGGATATTCCCAATCAGTTCCCAAAAGTTCAAGCACAAATATTCGTCACGTCCAAGATCGCCATTTTGGGATCTTTATAAATACCGTAGAGCACAAGGGGCCAAAATCCAAAACACTACTTAGGTCGCGGGCTGAACAGGATAAACATTTTTTGAACACTCTAAAACTACATTTTTAAAACTGTAACTTTTTAACATAACTATCAAACGATGACTCAAAAATGTTTTGCTGTGCCCAATTTGGACTTCAGGGCCACCGTACTGACTTGTAAACAAAAAGGTCAAATAATGAAAAATAAAGATGTTAAAATACTTTTGAGATAATTATTTAACATAAATAGCCAAAAGGTGTGGTCACATGACCTTTTGTGTTCCAGAATTTGCAATTAAAATGAGTGTAAAGGGACCTGAAGGTGCCTTTTCTTTTTTTTTCTTTTGCTGACAAGCATAGATTTTAATAAAAAGAAACTGCTAAATATTGTGCCAAACCCCCCCTCTTAATCCCTTTTGGGGGTTTTAAAATGAATATGTCTGGAAGAAGTTTTGGACGAGCCTCAGACGAATGTTTCCCTTTTTCCCTTGTGCCATCGGGCAAAAATGAAGCCAAAAAGCAAAAAAAAAAAAAAAAAAGGCAAAAAGTCCCCGTTAGTATCAATGAGCTGCATTAGCACACAGATTTTTTCACATTTCCGAACGATTTGAAGAGATTTGACCCATCAGACAGTTATCACCTCATACCCTAAAAGCTTCATTAAAGAATATATACGATAAGAAGACCTGTCATTGTTGTTGAGGATGCTCCGCCCCTTCCTGTCACTCTGATCATCTATTTCCTGCCCGTCCTATCTCACTCCGTTTCCAATTAGTAGTTTCCTGGTCTTCTGTCTGATTCGGTCCACGGTGTCCCAAACCTCACATTCAGCGCTTTTACTTTGAAATCCTCTTCTGCTGCTTCCTTCTTCTCCTCTGTGGGGTTAAAAATGCCCATGTCAGAGAGATATAGTATGTCCTTTCCATCAAACTCATAAAGTTTATATAAAAGTTTATATCAAATTGATATCAAATTGTTACGTCATCACATTGGAATGTGGAGGTCAAAGGTCACCTGTCAAAATGAGTTTGATGGAAAGGACACACTATGTCTCTCTCATGTCGATTCATATAAATGGGTCTCTGCTTCCCACAGGTCTCAGGAAGTGTTCCGACAAGCCATGGTGTCCCCCTCCGTCTGCCTGGAGGTCCTTCCTGCCGCCAACAAGCCTCGCTACGAGAAGACCCTGATCGGTCAGCTCTTCTCCGACGGCAAGGAGAGCCCCTCCAAAACCAGGAGCCCCATGACGAGCCGAGCTGAGCCGGACGCCAAACAGGATCCGAAGCCGAAGGTCGACGCGAAGCTCTCAGAGGGTCGCAACAAAAGCTTGGAGTCCAACCTGCAGAGCAAACCACAGGTGCAGCCCGCGGAGAGGGCATCCCCCACACCCCCAAGCCCCTCCCCGACACGCAGCCAGAGCCCGCCGGACCCCAAGAGCCCCACTGCCCCAGGCCTGACCACGCTGACCACCCGGAAGGGCGGCAAGAAGATCCGAGTCGACCTGAAGAAAGGTAACTTGAGAGCTAAAAATCCTGTTTTTAAAATGTTCTTGTGGCATTTCTGTGACGATGGAAGACATGTATATAGGAAATGAATCTGTTTCTGAGTATTTCTTTAATCAAATTGTTGTGAATCGAGAGAGAAAATGGGCGGGCCAAAAGCTTTCTGCTCCGCCCCATTCTAATTCATCCAATTGTAGACAAATAGATCCATGAACGTCTTTGTTTTTGTCGTCTGGATTCTGGATCTGAACTGTACAGCTGGATAGCTCTGATATTGGTCACCATCCTTTAGCTATGCTAATGTTAGCTTAGGCTTTTGAGGTGCTATAAGCTAGCAGGAGAGAGTGTAAACAAGGGGTTGATGGGAAATTAGTGGAGGCTATCTTCTGCGCCAACAGTCTATTCGAGGTTAATTCATTTCCGATGAACTCCTGCTGCTCTGCAGAAACTATGTCCTAGTAAACGACAGAAGTTTTTTGATTTTGACTAAAAACAACATAATCATAATGAAACCAAGACTTTTCAGTTACAAACATTTAGTCGCGACTGACAGGTGTCCATTTGGGACCCTTCAAAATAAAAGTCGCGATGGAGTAATTCCTCTAGGAACGAGTCAGCATTAACAAGTCTTCAGTGCCATCCCTCTGGATGCTGACTCATGGTGATTTTACTGTTTGTATTTGTAGTTTTGCCCTCAACTACTTAAGGTTTTATTTTAAAGAGTCGTAGGACTATAAGGCTGGGTGGAGTTCTGAATAATTGGAATCTGGAGTCCCACAGGGTACGATTTTGGGACCTCACCTTTTTTTTTTTTAACTACTTTCTTCCTTTGATTTTCAAAAAATCTGACATTTTCTAGAACATAAAGCAGCAGGATTTCATTAGAAATCCACCTCTGAGTTTTGGGCAGGAACTTTGGTGTGGACTAAGCCCAACCCCATTTCCCATCACCCATCTGTTTACACACTCTCCTGCTAGCTTACAACCCTTCACAACCCCCAAGCTAACATTAGCGGTGCAACAAAAATGATTAACCATGTAGTTATCAAGTCATTGGAATAAATGAATACTCAAAAATCCAATTTTGATTTTAATTTTCTTTAAAAATGTGTCAGAAAAACGTGATTAAAAACGTTAAAAACACCACAAACCAGTCGTCTGGATGCTCCCTGGCGTGTGGGCCGCCGTTCTTCCTCTTTGGAAGTCAATTAAAAAGAAGAACATTTTTTTATTTTTGTCAAAGGAACCTGAACTCTCTAATCTGTCGGATCCTTTTTGCCCAACCACTCCTGGAGTTTGAATGTCTCTGAAATGTAATCGTCCTCCAACAGTGGGATTAAAGGATGGAGAGGTCCAGGGAAAGAAAGGCTGGCTCTCCTTCTTCTCCTCTTTTCTCTTCCAGCATCTTTTCATTCCCTCTTCCTTTGTTTGATGTCTCCCTCTTTCACCTGATGCAAGATCAGAGCTCAGGATATTATTGGCTCCCTAACCCCCCCCGTCCCTCGGCAACAGGCTCTTTCTCCCGGTGATTGACAGGCGGTGGTGGCGGGGGGGTTTAGGTGCGCTAATGTAGGGCAGGCAGAGGCTTAGCTCAGACACCAGATAGCATCGTTCACCGCCGTAGGATGCTGCCGTGGCTTTGCCCCCCCCCCCACATTTCACTCATGGCTTGGGGCTTGTGGGGCCGTGAAAAAGGCAGAGGGGGGGCCTCGGGAACACACTGGTAAAAGAATACCTACCAAGGGTTGGTGTAGAGAAATACCGTCTCAGGTCTTCTTTTGCCCCCCTCCCCTTTCAGTCTGCTCACACGTGAAATTAAAGGCAGTCGCTTTAATCCGGCCGGGATAGGGGTGGACCCCCCCCGCCGCCGGCGCCGGAGGCTGAGCGGGACCCGAGTGGGCCCCGAGTGGCAGCTTCCCGAGCTCCTTGAACTGCAGCTCCGGCGTGTGTTTGCTCCACAGGGACGGAGGGGCTGGGCTTCACCGTGGTCACCAGGGACTCCTCCGTCCACGGCCCGGGGCCCATCCTGGTCAAGAACATCCTGCCGCGCGGCGCGGCCATCAAAGACGGCCGCCTGCAGCCCGGAGACCGCATCCTGGAGGTACGCACGCATCAGCAGTTTGAAGTAACAGACGTGGAGCCGCCCTGCTGGCTAGAAACGGAACTGCTTCCTCACCAGAAGTCATAAAACAGAGAAAAACATAAAGGGTTCAGAAAAAATTCCTTCGATTTGATTTTTTAAAAGTTTTCAAGCAGTTTTTAAAGTTTAATACAATTCCTCCAAATCTGATGTACTGGAAAAAAAGTAGTTTTAAAAAATAAACACTAATCCTAAGAAATAAATCACTAGAAAGTGGTAAAATTCTCTGTCCATTCTTATTTAACAACAGATTTCATAATAAAAGTCAAAACCTAAAAGGAAGGATTTCAACACAAATGGTTAAATAAATGGATAATTAAATGTTTTTTATTTAACATTGATGTACCTTACTGTAGATTATTTTGGTTATAGTGACAGAAAATAAGTGTAATGGGTGGAAATGACTCATTTAAAACAAAATGGGAATTAAATAAGAATATTATTATAAAATCTAGAACTTGCACTTACTCTTGGAGTATAAATCTATATATTTTTTTCCTAAATAAGAATCTATTGAACTTTAACATAATATTCTTAATATAGAACGAAAAAATACTGTAAAATATTTGTTTTTTTTTCTTTCATGAAGCTTTAAAAATACACTCTTTACAACTCCATTAATGGAAGGAATGAAATTCTAATTATTTTAAAGTTTATAAAAGAAAAGTACATTTGCTCTAAAGTAGCGCGAGTGACTGGATACTGAAATTTAAATTTTCTATGATTAGATCATCTGGAGTGAAAGTACAAACCTTCTGTTTACTCCCCAGTATCACTGTGTTTTTAATTTTAAACACATTTAACAAGGTTTTTGTTTTATTAAGTAAATGTTGTTCCATACAAATATATTTTTTTGAACACTTTAGTTTAAATAACTAAGCTCTGTTACATTTTCTATTTCTACACCTTTAAGTTCAACCAAAGCTTATTTCTGTTAAACCAATTTTTCATTTTAATAATTTGGTTTTCAGCCTCTTCTGTTAAACGTTTTAAAATTATATTCAGAACAAAAAAGAGTTGTGTCGTCTGCAAATAAAACAACATTCAGTAAAAATGTATTTTAGATACAGAATGGAAAGAAGTGTGAACCCAAGAGGTGATCCTTGTGGAACGCCACTTTTAATATCCATGTATTTGGAAGTTTTACCTGCAAAATGTTTCCATTATTTTCTTTTTGTATGTTTTTTTAGTCTTAAAATGATTGTTGAAGTTTTTTTAAAAATAATAATCCTTATTTTTAGATCCTAGTTCCTAACGAGACAAAAATAAAATTTTCTGTGCTGATTTAGAGAAAGTAGTGGAAGTTAGAAGAACTTCAAACCTGTTCAAACATCCTGAATGTCTGAAAACAAAAATCTTTGTCAGGATAAAGTAGTTTGCAGTGTGACAACTTGTCTCTTTGACGCTTCAGCTCAACCATAAAAGGCACTAAAAGAAGAGTTTACTGAGTTACAAGCTTTTCAAGTTAAAGTTCTTATTTTTGTGTGAAACCGACTGAGATGTTTAACCACTTAACCTGTTTCCAAGCATGTCGTCATTTTCATTGAGTTGTGTGAAATTTATGCATCTTTTGAGGCTTAAATTAAAGCTCTATAGAACTGGAAACGTGTAGATTTTTGCGTTCAAATTAAAAACATAAAAAACAAAGATAAAAAAATAAGATTAGCATGATTTATAAATATAAATATGTAAATACAGTCAATTAAAATCTATTTTTATTGACTCTGCCTTTGTATTTGTCTTGTTTTCTCCTGAGCTTTAATGCAGGAAACTCTTGAAGAACAAAGAAAATGCA
Organism: Oryzias melastigma; assembly: GCF_002922805.2. NCBI lineage: Eukaryota > Metazoa > Chordata > Actinopteri > Beloniformes > Adrianichthyidae > Oryzias > Oryzias melastigma. The sequence continues at coordinate 2,596,889 of NC_050513.1, forward strand.
GATGAACTCCCGGATGAACGCTTCTATCCTAACGAGCCGTGTGCTTCCCCGTCAGGTGAACGGCGTGGACATGATGGAGCGCAGCCAGGAGGAGCTGGTGGCCATGCTGCGCAGCACCAAGCAGGGCGAGAGCGTCCGCCTGCTGGTGGCTCGGCCGGACGACGGCTTCCTGCCGCGAGAGCTGGTACCCATCATGCACCTCTCTGCTCACTTCCTCTTTCAGACATGGCCCCCACCCAACCCCTCCCAGGGACACGCTCCGACCTTCCTGCCCCGCTCCCTCTCTCGTCTTTGTTGACTCAGGGATGCTACAGGAAGTCGCACTCGCAAGGTGCGGCGGCCTGGCAGGAAATGTACAAGCGTGTCCGCTCGTGTGCCCCCCCCCCACTGTTTACCTGTTGATAGTGGGGGTCAAAGAGGTCAAAGTCCAGCCTGTGACCCAGTTTGGGAGTCTCAAGTCACCTGGTCCCTCGCCGTCCCGCACATCCTGATAACACACAGTCCGTCCTCTGTGGTTACTCTCACGGCTTCAAAGCTCTTTGATAAGATGTGTAGTACTTTGTAGTGACTGAGACGCACTCACACCTCCAGTGTGGCGCACACACACACACACACACACACGCACACACACGGGCGCTTGATAAAAACTCAAACACGGTCGCCGGCTCGTGTAAACACCAAAGTCTCTGCTCCCCAAAAATAGTTTGCCCTCATTAATGGCCCGCCAGTCTTGGCATAACAAGTGCACTTTGAAGAGCTGCTGCCGTGGCGGCGGCGGCGAACGCTCGCTTCTGTTTGTGCTCAAGAGAGGCTTGAAGAGGGGAGGGGGGTGTGAGGGAGAAGCTTCACTCCTGTTGTAGCTCCTGGAGCCCCGTGAGATGTGAGCTTATCTTCAGCGCGCTCCTCCTCCTCCTCCTCCTCCTCCTCCAGAAAGATGTTTTCATGTCCCTGAAACACACTCACACTTGAGGGCCACACAGGGGCACTGCGGGGGCTCTGACTGCCCCCCCCCACGCTCACTCCAAGGCATGAAGCCTCACAAGAAGACCTGGACCTGCAAATCTGTGAAAAAATGACCTGAATCCCCTCAAATTTAGCAGAATCTTTTCTTTTTCTAAACATTTGCATACATTTATTTTAGCAACCAAATAAAATAATTATTTTTTACAATTAAACAAAACTTTAACACATTTTTTTTTAAAATTCCTTAAAAAATTTTCTATTTTCTTCTCATTTCAGACTCAAATTTTCATTTAAATTTAGACCTGAGCTCCAGATTTGTGACTCTAGTTCAGAGGTCTTCAACCTGCAGCTCCAGATCCACATGTGGATCTTTCATCTCTCCATGGTGTCTCCTTGGACAAACATGAAATAAGTCATGGAGACTGCTGATCCAGACATGTCGACCATCAGAGTCAGCAGCTCCAAAACTACCTAAAGAAAACAAAGAAACAAAGCCAGCAAACTAAGACTACCAAGATACAAACTAAAACAACAAAACCCAGCAGAGTAAGACTGCTGAGGACAAAGAGGGAAAAAAAAACAAAAAGAAAAGATTTATTTTAAAGTAAGAATTACTTAATTAGCATTTACTTAATTTAGATTAGTTACATTTATAAATTGATAGTTAAAGGGTTAGTAATGGGGTTGTGGGTCATTTTCGGTGTAAACTGTATTTCGCCTTAAATTTACCATTTCCAAATGTTTTGGCGTGTTTTGAGCAAGAAATATTGAAATAAAACGGCATTTTTGAGGCCAAATTTGGCAAACCTGTCTCTTCCAGGTAAAAAGCTCTGTTTTGGTCACGTGGTGCGTGTGACGTCAGAGGGGTCAACATAGCAAGATGGCTTCTCCTTTGCGTGTCGGAGCTAGCGATAGCGGCGATATTTCAAGGTCCACAATTCTGTCTTCAGACTCAGATTGTGGAAACATTTGTTCTGAAAGTGACGCTGATTCAGAGGCGCCGGGTGTTTTGATGTTTGAATTTTTAGAATGCCGATGAAACTGAAAGCTGTCCGTTTATCAGAGCCATGCTCGAAGCTGGAAGACGTGGAGCATCTCGTGAAGCTTTATTTACAGATCGGAACCTTTTGGCGACTCTAAATCAACTCATTAATGACGCTGACTATCCGGGTCGGTAATGCAGAGTTTCATATGCAAAATAAAGAGCTTAGAGACATGTTTGCAGGACCGTCCGCCACTTTATTATTATTTATTTATTCACTTATTTAATCACTTTATTCTCATACCCAGAAGCTCTTTCACCACCTTACTGCATGTCTCTGACGTGTGGAGAAAAAAATGAGCATGTAAACAGTCCTTCGCCCCGTTCTCCACATGAATCGTCCCGTT
>NC_050513.1:2599429-2606644 GCF_002922805.2 Oryzias melastigma
TTTACATACATTCATTTTTAGCAACCAAATAATTTTTTTTTGACAATTAAGCAAAACTTTAACACATTTTTTTTGAAAATTCCTTAAAAAAATTTCTATATTCTTCTCATTTCAGACTCAAATTTTCATTTAAATTTAGACCTGAGCTCCAGATTTGTGACTCTAGCTCAGAGGTCTTCAACCTGCGGCTCCAGATCCACATGTGGATCTTCCATCTCTCCATGGTGTCTCCTTGGACAAACATTAAATAAGTCATGGAGACTGCTGATCCAGACATGTCCACCGTCAGAGTCAGCAGCTCCCTCTATCCAAAACTACCTAAAGAAAACAAAGAAACAAAGCACAAAAACTAAGACTACCAAGATACAAACTAAAATAACAAAACCCATCAGAGTAAGACTGCTGAGGTCAAAGAGGGAAAAAAAAACAAAAAGAAAAAATTATAATTTTAAAGTAAGAATTACTTAATTAGCATTTACTTAATTTAGATTAGTTAAATTTATAAATTGATAGTTAAGGTACTCTCGGCTGATGATGAGATATCCCTGCCGTCTTCGAGCGATAGCGGCCTGAGCTAACGGTAACCTCGCCTTTGTTGAGACGTAGGAAAGCAACTAGTTGACCATGAGGGCAAACTAAATGACTGTATATTAGAACTGGGTGTGATGTTCCAAACAGGAAGTACCTGCTGGCTCCAAGAAGCCAAAATCCCGTAGACTTCTATAGAGAAATAAACAGTCATTCTATCAGAATAACTATTCTAGATCTGATACCTTTTCTTTAATGTTCTTGATAAATCCTCATTTTTCATTATATTTTTTCTGTAGTTCAAGTTATTAAGGTTATAAACTGACCAATCAGATTGCTCAATTAAAAATGGGCGGAGCCTGCTGGCCCCCACCTCCAACTTTCAAAGCGTTTGATAGATTTTCAAGCCTTCCAACAAGCTCACTCCTGACAAATACAATCTTTTTCAAACAGCTGTTTTCCGTCTACTCCTGATTCACAAGTATTTGAATAAAGAAATACTCAGAACTGCAGTTTTAAGCTTCATTTTCTTTATAAATGTCCTCCAGAGCTCCAGAGCGCAGCTTGTAGTGCCCATGTCCCGTCAGCGTGCGAGGATGGAACATCTCGTTAGATCGCCAACGTTCATATTTGTTTAAGTAATCGTGTGATGCAAATGAGTTCATTACTGCAGCTTTACATGCAGAGATTAATGGCTGCTTCACACCGACACGATTTCCTTCACTAACTTCACTATCGCTGCTCCGGATAATTGATCAGCATTATTGGTTCGGAGCATCGATCACTGTCTAGTTCTCCTTTCAGGGACGTATTGTTTCGCTTAAGTACTTTAATCCAAGACGGTTTTAATGTAAGTCTCATTCTGGGTTAAATCTGCCTTTGCGGAGACGGTTGTGCCAACATTTGTCCTTCCTCCAAAACCCCAATCAGCTCATTCAACAGCCACTAAGACATTTCACGTCTCACAAAAGCGCTTGCATCAGGGATGACCAAAGACGCCGTCGCTAATCCGCCCGGGATCACGCCAGAAATGTTTTTGCAAATTTTCCCGTGAATTATTGATGGTGGGGATATTTTGGGCAGGATTTCCATCTCAAAAGCTGCTCATGCCGGCGGGGCTCGGGGGCGGGGGACCCGCTCCGCTGGCCGGAACCCCTCCCCCGAGGCGGACTGGTAAATGTGACACTTTCAGCGGGGCAGACACTTGCTGGCGCAGCAGGTTTGAGCCGCGGCCGTCTGCTTGGTTTCACCGCTCGCCCTGCCGCCGAATGACAACATTCACAAGTTCCTTCTTATCTCTAAAAAGTGAGTTGAAGAGGAAGTGCTGATTGATTAGTTTCAATAGAGGAAGTGTTGATGCGTCATGACTGAAGCTCCTAATGAGGCTAAGAAAAGACAGACATTCTCCTCCGTAATTAAAAAGTGATAACCGCAGTTTGGTTCCCGTCAGCACTTCTTCTTCTCCTGTGAGTGGGAGCGCGGTTTGGGGCAGGATGGCGGGTCACCCCGCACATGCGTGACCCGCCGTGGGCCGGCAGGAAAAGGAGGAAAGTGTTTCCTGTTCTGTTCATCCCTCACTTTCCTTTGCTTTCCCTCCCTTTTCCTCCACATTTGTTTTGTTGTGCGAAGGTGCGAAATCTGCAGACATTAAGGCGATTAATTGGCAGCTCCGTTGAGCGCGGCGAGATCCCATCTTAATTGAATGTCTCTCTCTCCTACCGCTAATCCCCCCCCCACTCCCCATTTTGAAAGGCGAGGAAACAAAGGCTGAGTGTGTAATCGCGGTGTATCACCCGCTCCCCGACGCCCACCCTGAGGGGGAGAAAAGGCTCCTTTTTGTCTCCTCATTTGAAGAGGGTGGTCTCTCCTCTGGCTAAAAGCTTGTTAAGAAGCTATAGCTGAGGGCTAACAGCCAATGGGGGGGTGGATTGGTCCCAAGCCGCCCCGGCGACAGTCTGCCCCCCTGAAGAAAGGTGCATTAGTGGGGACGGTGCTGATTGGAAGGAGTCGGGACCACCGCTGAGATCCACTTAGCTGTGTAAATATGCGTAAAGCAGAAATTTATGAGCACTTGTACCTTTGTTTCTCCTCAATCTGCGAGTTTAAGGGTTTTAGGAGAAGCTGAACTTAAGTCTTTAGCTTTTTGTTGCACACAGAGCGGATCTTTGTCTTTTTAGCTAAGCGGTTTACTGAAAGCTTTAGGTTGAGATACATTCTGTTTTTTACCCCATATATCTCATTATAATTTACCCAGTAGTGCTAAAATAGTAGAAAATCTGTATTTGTAAATATATATAATATATATATAAATATATATATATATATATATATATATATATATATGTATGTGTATGTGTATGTGTATACATATCTGTATATGTGTGTATATATATATACTGTATATACATATATGTATGTGTATATATTTGTGCATATATGTATGCGTTTATATATATATGAGTGTGTGTATATATACATGTACGTATGTGTATACTTATGTGTGTATATACAGTATATATATATGTATATATTTGTGTGTATATTTTACTCTGGTGGAGAGTTGGCGGCAGTGTTCGGCAGCGGAGCCACCACCAGTGTGTCACTGTGTGTGTGTGACTGTAAAGCGCTTTGGGCCTTTGAAGGAAGGTAGAAAGCACTATATGCTATTTTGAATTTATAAATATATGTATGTGTATATATATATATATATATATATATATATATTAAGGCTGTGGATCATTGCTTAGGTGGCGATCCGATTCGTTTCACGAATCAAGCTCAACAATTCACAAATCGAACCACGATTCTTACTTTGTAATATAATGTTTATTGCTATGTGTATGTCTCTTTACTGGATGGAGGAAAACTGAAATTATTTGTATTTAATCATAATTTATAGCTTTATTTAGAACAGGAGATCAGAATGAACAAAACTGATTAAAAAAACACAAAGATTCAGATAGAAAGAAATTTTGTTCGTTATTTTAAACTTTTTTGTCAATCTTCTGGTTCAGCAGTAAAACAACATAAAAAGGATAAAAATCACTTTTGTATTGGGTCATTTAACAACAAAACCTGAAAATGTTCCCCACAGTTTTATGTCCTCAAAGTTCTTCAATATTTTACGTTCTAAGCATTACATATTGGTGCAGAGCCCGCAGCAGAATCAGCTGATTCACGTTGATTACATCCACCTTTCAGCAGCGCGAGGCTGTTTCTTCAGAATAAGATGGAGTTTCGTTAATTATGTCAAATGTTGAAGAGTTATCACAACCAAAAGAATGTAATCACTAGAGCTAAAGCTCCGATGCTAAAGTTAATTCATTTTTTCAGAAGTTATGTCTGTGAGCAGAACTTTAGTCTCAGTTTTTGAACGGAAAAAAAGCACTCGTAGTTTTACTTTGAAAACCAGAAGCTTCACCGTCACAAAGATGTGTTTACTTCGGTTAAGGGTACCGCAGCTCTTTCGGCTTTGTTTTAGTTCGTAAACTTAAAATCCTACATTAATCTGGATTTCAGAGCAAAAATACATCGTCCCCAGATGATATTTTGATCATATTTTACTACAATTTACTACAATTATAAAGATCGCAAATCAGTGATCTTGGACATCGCGAATATCCGTACTCTAATTTTATGGAGCTAATCACGTATACCCGAGCACCTGGATACTCGTTACAGCCCTAATATATATATATATATATATATATATATATATATATATATATATATATATATCTAGGGAATGAGAATGTGATACAGTATTTTACCAATGGAAGAAAACATTGTCCCATTAATAACAAAAATATAAAGGATCTGGGTGGCTGGATATAAGATCTGGTCCCTGGGCCTTGACTTTGACACATGTGCTTTAGAGGAACCCAGACAGCCATCTAGTCCAACTCAGTCCGTCATTCTTCTAAAACTACAGCAAAACTAAACAGTTTCAGAGAAAATATGAGACACCAGAATAACTGAGAAGATCTGGACTAACTCAGTCGGAGATTGTGCTGATGTTGTCGGTCATAATCAACACTCACACCAGATAGTTTGCGTGGCTGTAACTTCGCAGACCTTCACATGGAGTCTCTTTTGGGTCTCAAACCAGTCTCTGCCGCAGGAAGTCAGTCTGCCACGCTGACTTGGGTGTCGCAGCGCTTCAGGATCTCCTTCCGCTCCATTAGCCTCAGTTAGTTGACTCTGACTCACACTTGGAGCTGAGAATCCCAGCAGGCCTCTGGGCTTTAGCGGGCTGTTGTTTTAATTAAAGGGAGGCGGCGTGGAGCCAAGCTGACAGGGGGGAGGCCGAAGTTTGGGGGGGCTACAGGATCACAGCGATTCGGATAGACAGGAATTTCACCAGTGATCCTGGAGGACATGAGCAAGTCCTTGGTGCCGAGATGAGGAAAAAAAAAAAAACAGTTTTCTTGATTGAAGGTGTCTGATGTAAGGTTTCAGCAATCCAGCAGCGACTTCCCAGATCCTTAAGCGCACACGTTTTCCTGACACGCTTCTTTGACCTTCATCTGGGAGGTAAAACTCTTGAGTTTTCCTCTCCGTTTACCTCTTGTTTGGCCATTTCCTGTCCATCGTGAAGCAGCAGGTAAAACGTGAAGACACGAGACAGAACAGAAGTAGAGCTGCTAACACCATATGACTTTAAAGTTTTGTGGAAAATCAACATATTTTAAAATTACACCTTAAAAGAGAAGACAGAACAGCAGATACATGTTATTATTAGGTGTAAATGCTTAGAAGCTTCAAAGACCTTCATCAGATCAATGTTTTTAACGGACAGGGACTCAGTTTGTCTTTGGCATTCACACTATTGCAGGTAAAAAAAAAAAAAAAGTTATGATTTTAAAGTTTTCAAATTTTAGTTTTACTGTGTCCAATAAATGTTTATCCCATTCGGCCCGCGACCTAAGGTGTGTTTTGGATTTTGAGCGCTTGTGCGATTGAGTTTGAGTCCCTGCTTTAGAAGAATCATACAGTCTATGAGAAGAATGAATCAAAAAAGACAACTCTGAGAACTCTGGGTAATGTAGTTTAGGCTTTTTGCGCACACTAATCTTTTATTTTATTTTGAATTTAGGGTCTTATTAAAGCAAAAAACTGAAATGATTGAAGTTCGGTGAGTTTGTGGACTTTTAGTGACCAAACTTCTGGTTCTGGTACAGGTTTTGAGCCTTTTTATCTTAAAGTTTTGAATTTTGTGTTAATTTGAGGAGCAGTTTATACTTTGATAACGTTTTTAATACATATTTCTTAATTTTTCTACTGTTTCATTAAATGTTCTCCCAAAAATTTCAAAAGAAAGTGGTATATTTGCAAAAATAAAAGTCTAAAATCTGCAAAATAAAATGTAAATAAATGGACGGCTACATGAGTCTGTTTAGAATCCTCCTCTGCACCTCCATCCTGTTTCTTCTTTGCCTCCCCCTTTGTCTTCCAAATGGAGGTGTAAACAGTTTTTGCCTTTCATTTAAAAAAATAAAATAACCTCCTGCCACAGCCACACAGCTCAGGCTCCATTCTTCTTCTTTTTGTCTTATTTTGAAATCTGCCTTCAATTTTGATTGCCGCTTTTTGCCGTCTTCCTTTCAGAAAGGCGAGGAGGCGAGCAGTCAGGTGGTAGAGGATGGCAGGGAGCAGCTGATGTACGAGATCCCGCTCAACGAAACGGGCTCGGCCGGCCTGGGAGTCAGCTTGAAGGGGAACAAGTCCAGGGAGACCGGAGAAGACCTGGGGATCTTCATCAAGTCCATCATTCATGGAGGAGCGGCTCATAAGGTGAACTTTAGGACCCTTTTGTTTCATTGGAAATTTTCTTTTTTTTTATTAACATAAAAACAGAAAATTGCTTTAAGTTCAAATCCTCCGATTAGAAGGTTTCAGCTATTTTTCTATCATTTTAAATCTAAATTCCATGATACAACATCATCTAATAAACATGGTTAGAGCCCCAAATTTTCAAGTTTTTGAACTATAAAAATTAGGCACCGTTTTAACCGGCCAGGAGTCTGCTGGGAAAAATTTGCAGTTTTAGGTGCTCTGTATCTTTGTTTACAAAAAAACACTGTAAACATAAATACGTGTGTAATGAAAGTACAGTGTGGGGCACAGGCGAGCTTCATGATACAAGTATTTGGGTGACCTTTTTCAGGTTGTAGCTGGGTTGGTGCTTGGGGGTGGGGTGTAATCTGATCCTTTTACTATTTAAAATAAATGTGTACACGATAAAGACTCTAAGGTTCTAGATGTCTTTACATTTTAGTTGCACCTGTTTATTTATTTTTTAACCTCTTTAGTTTTAAGCTACGTTCACACCTCCCTCAGCAATGCGCGTGTAAATTCTATTTTCGTGCTTCCAAGCTCAAAACTTTGGCGTTCACGCATAGCCACAAAGTTTAAAGTAACACCGTTTTGAGGCTTTGCATATAAAATCCCTGGTCAAGGAAAGCAGGTTTACAGAGCCACCGGAAGGGACATTAAATTAAAGTAAAAAAAAGAATCTTTCTGGCTACTAACTGATGAACACAGGATACTAACTGGTGCACACCAGATACTAACTGGTAAGCACCAGAGAATAACTGGTGTGTACCGAATAATAACTGGTGAGCACCAGATAATAACTAATAACTGGTGAGCACCAGATACTAACTGATGAGCACCAGATAATAACTA
>NC_050513.1:2606760-2616357 GCF_002922805.2 Oryzias melastigma
ATGAACACAGGATACTAACTGGTGCACACCGGACACTAACTGGTGAGCACCAGTGCGCACAAGATAATAAGAGGTGCACACCAGTTACTAACTGGTAAGCACCAGAGAATAACTGGTGTGTACCGAATAATAACTGGTGAGCACCAGATACTAACTGGTGAGCACCAGATAATAAATAACTGGTGAGCACCAGATAATAACTGATGAGCACCAGATAATAACTGATGAGCACCAGATAATAACTGATGAGCACCAGATAATAACTAATAACTGGTGAGCACCAAATAATAACTGATGAGCACCAGATAATAACTGATGAGCACAGGATACTAACTGGTGCACATCGGGCACTAACTGGTGAGCACCAGATAATAACTGGTGAGCACCAGATAATAACTGGTGAGCACCAGATAATAACTAATAACTAGTGAGATTCAGGTACTAACTGGTGAGCACCAAACACAAACTGATGAGCACCAGATACTTACTGGTGATCATCCGATACTAAGTGATCAGCACCAGACACTAACTGGTGTGCAGCGTGGAGCAAGATTCACCAGATTTGCACCACTTTGACATTTCACATCAAGCATCTTTCAACTGACATGTGTGAGTATCAGGTAGTGACAGTCCAGAGTGAACACCACGGGGGAAATGCAGGTTGAAGAGTCTGTGTGTCAAGTTCTGGAACTTGAAAATAGCTGTAGAGGAACATTGTTAAAGAGTTTACCTCATTAGACTGGAAGTTTGGGGTCAAAACTTTTAGAATGCTTACAAACTTACCCTCAGCTTGATGCACAGAAGGGTTCACCATTCTTTTCTGGTAAAAGTCAAATGTTGAGAAAAGAAACAAAATAATCTGACTATCTTCATCCTGGTATCAGCTCAGGTCGCTCTAAGTAAAGAAAAATGCTTAAGAACCACAGAGGTGGTTCTCCTCTCAATAAATAAGGACATTTTTTTGCTGAACTTTGCTGACCTGAAAGCTTTAAAACATTCTGATGTCCTTCAAGTCGACATTCTTTCCACAACACCCTTAAAACGAATGCTACGATGGGTTTTTTGTGTTTTTGGTTGGAATTGTTCACACTTTGTCGCTTCCTCTGCCTCGTTTCCTCCGTTTCTCCCCGACTGCTGCTCCTCCCGTCAGCTCCCCTTGATCTTTGACTCCCATTGACCCCCGAGCTGCCGCCTTATCTGGATCAGTCAGCGCTCACTTCAAGTGCTGAATTTGTCAGAGAAGGGAAAAACACGCTGCCTTTTCAGCACTTTGGAGAGGTTCGTCCACTCGGGCCTCTATCTGTTCCGCCTCAGTCATCAGAACCTCTGCCGGCCTTTGCCGCCGATCTGAGTGTGCTGTTGTAGATAAATGGCCGGCCAGGGATGAGGACGGCCAGACGGCGGCTCCCAGAAGTGCCCTCAGAAGTCGGTTTCCGACAGCTGCCGGGGCGGATAGCGCGCAGACAGGATGGCCTTGGAAGATCCCCGACTGCCTGCAAAAGGGGTCTGTGGGACGAGATGGATGAGGAAGAAAGACAGACGGGGGCCAGAACGGAGGAAGGAAGGAGGCGTCCTAGAAGGAGGAAGATAGAAGGCCTTAAATATGGAGAGAAAAATGCAGCGGAGTCCCTTGAGGTGGCAGACAAAAACAGGCGGTTTTCAGATCGGATAATAAAAAGGAGGAGTCTTGGAGAGATCTAACCTATTTCCATGGGAGCCTTCTGGGCCAGAGGCTTCAATTAAATATAAAAAAGAAGTTTTTTGACTTGACCCTGATCCCGTCATTTCAAAGAGTCTGCTAAGAAAACAAATTAAAATTACATGTAGCGTGCAGGCGATGAGGAAATTAATGAGGGATGTTACGGACGCCTGCTGATCCCGTCACGGCGTCTTCAGGCGGGAACAAGCACGCCTGTGTTTGCGGGTCTTGGTGCCAGCCCAGGCGGTGCCTCGGTAATGGGGCCGGGTCAGAGGTCGGTGCTGACCGTGATGGGATGAATCCTAGAGCCTTTTTCTTCCCTCCGTGCCTTCAGGGCAGGACTCTCTCTGCCTCCATACCAGAAGCTGCTATTTAAAACACTTAGAGGTGATTTACTAGCCGGTGAGGCCGCTCCATTAGCAGCTGGATGTGTTATCGCTGAAGTTTTCTTCTCCTGCTTTCGATCCATTTGTCCTTTCTTTGATTAAAAGTTTGTGGGAGCCATTGGAGCATACAAAAAAAAAACACAACACAGGGGTTGATGGGAAGTGTGGGCAGTCTAGCACCAATGGTCCAGCCCACAACACATTTACTTGTATTGTGTATGGGGTTGAATTTCCACCAAACTTTTTCCACAAGTTTATATAAAACTCCCTGGTGAAACCTCTTCTATGTCCTATTGAAACCTCTTCTATGTCCTATTGAAACCTCTTCTATGTCCTATTGAAACCTCTTCTATGTCCTATTGAAACCTCTTCTACGCGCTTGTGAAACCTCTTCCACGCGCTGGTGAAACCTCTTCTATGTCCTATTGAAACCTCTTCTATGTCCTATTGAAAAATCTTCTATGTCCTATTGAAAAATCTTCTATGTCCTATTGAAACCTCTTCAATGTCCTATTGAAACCTCTTCTATGTCCTATTGAAACCTGTTCTATGTCCTATTGAAACCTGTTCTATGTCCTATTGAAACCTGTTCTATGTCCTATTGAAACCTCTTCTATGTCCTATTGAAACCTCTTCTATGTCCTATTGAAACCTCTTCTATGTCCTATTGAAACCTCTTCTATGTCCTATTGAAACCTCTTCTATGTCCTATTGAAACCTCTTCTATGTCCTATTGAAACCTCTTCTATGTCCTATTGAAACCTCTTCTATGTCCTATTGAAACCTCTTCTATGTCCTATTGAAACCTCTTCTATGTCCTATTGAAACCTCTTCTATGTCCTATTGAAACCTCTTCTATGTCCTATTGAAACCTCTTCTATGTCCTATTGAAACCTCTTCTATGTCCTATTGAAACCTCTTCTATGTCCTATTGAAACCTCTTCTATGTCCTATTGAAACCTCTTCTATGTCCTATTGAAACCTCTTCTATGTCCTATTGAAACCTCTTCTATGTCCTATTGAAACCTCTTCTATGTCCTATTGAAACCTCTTCTATGTCCTATTGAAACCTCTTCTATGTCCTATTGAAACCTCTTCTATGTCCTATTGAAACCTCTTCTATGTCCTATTGAAACCTCTTCTATGTCCTATTGAAACCTCTTCTATGTCCTATTGAAACCTCTTCTATGTCCTATTGAAACCTCTTCTATGTCCTATTGAAACCTCTTCTATGTCCTATTGAAACCTCTTCTATGTCCTATTGAAACCTCTTCTATGTCCTATTGAAACCTCTTCTATGTCCTATTGAAACCTCTTCTATGTCCTATTGAAACCTCTTCTATGTCCTATTGAAACCTCTTCTATGTCCTATTGAAACCTCTTCTATGTCCTATTGAAACCTCTTCTATGTCCTATTGAAACCTCTTCTATGTCCTATTGAAACCTCTTCTATGTCCTATTGAAACCTCTTCTATGTCCTATTGAAACCTCTTCTATGTCCTATTGAAACCTCTTCTATGTCCTATTGAAACCTCTTCTATGTCCTATTGAAACCTCTTCTATGTCCTATTGAAACCTCTTCTATGTCCTATTGAAACCTCTTCTATGTCCTATTGAAACCTCTTCTATGTCCTATTGAAACCTCTTCTATGTCCTATTGAAACCTCTTCTATGTCCTATTGAAACCTCTTCTATGTCCTATTGAAACCTCTTCTATGTCCTATTGAAACCTCTTCTATGTCCTATTGAAACCTCTTCTATGTCCTATTGAAACCTCTTCTATGTCCTATTGAAACCTCTTCTATGTCCTATTGAAACCTCTTCTATGTCCTATTGAAACCTCTTCTATGTCCTATTGAAACCTCTTCTATGTCCTATTGAAACCTCTTCTATGTCCTATTGAAACCTCTTCTATGTCCTATTGAAACCTCTTCTATGTCCTATTGAAACCTCTTCTATGTCCTATTGAAACCTCTTCTATGTCCTATTGAAACCTCTTCTATGTCCTATTGAAACCTCTTCTATGTCCTATTGAAACCTCTTCTATGTCCTATTGAAACCTCTTCTATGTCCTATTGAAACCTCTTCTATGTCCTATTGAAACCTCTTCTATGTCCTATTGAAACCTCTTCTATGTCCTATTGAAACCTCTTCTATGTCCTATTGAAACCTCTTCTATGTCCTATTGAAACCTCTTCTATGTCCTATTGAAACCTCTTCTACACGCTGGTGAAACCTCTTCTATGTCCTATTGAAACCTCTTCTATGTCCTATTTAAACCTCTTCTATGTCCTATTGAAACCTCTTCTATGTCCTATTGAAACCTCTTCTATGTCCTATTGAAACCTGTTCTATGTCCTATTGAAACCTCTTCCACGCGCTGGTGAAACTTCTTCTCTGCTGGTGAAACCTCTTCTCTGCTGGTGAAAACATTTCACCGCGCTGGTGGGAGTATTCTCACACTCATGTTCGACTGTGAAAGTATCCCTATGCTTGTAAAACTAGTTCTGCCCCCATGTGCAGGACTGTTTGCTCGAGGAGCTTCATTTTTCAAATAAAACTGACTGCTTTATTTATTTATCAATTTCTAAACTACCATAGTAAAGCAAATCGTTTTTGATGTAATGAAGCAAAGACACAATAAATGTTTAGATTAACTTTCTAAGAAAAGTGTTCGATCACGCGGTGGGAAAAACACATAAACAGGAACTCTTAGAAAATTAATTTAAACTCTTTCTTTTATGGGAGGAGCTGAAGTAGTTTCGTGTCAGAAATCTTCAAATATTGAATTTAAAAGTTCTTTGTCTGTTCTGTTTTCTATTTAATACTTTTATAGGAACACAAAGAGATGATCTGTTTATGATAGTTTAGAGAGTGATCATTATGTGAAGTGGACATTTTTAATTTTAATATTTTCTTCATATTTTACTTTGAAAAACGAATAATACACAATCCAGTTATGGCATCAGTATTGGCCTAGCATCGGTAAAGGGGCGGAGCCAATAGAAAAGTGGCCAATCGCACGCAGGTTTTTTTTGTCTTTTTACAGGAACTGGTGCAGTAGTTGTTACGCGTGTAGGAGTTGTGTCTGTGGAACGTTGTTCGCACGTTTGGAGGACTTTTGGCAGAAATTGAACACCTTAATTTGGAATAAAAACGGCATAATCGTAATTTGACTGGGAACGATTTGTAAACAGATCAGAAGATAATCGTAGTGGGACTTTAATGAACGATTTATGATCTTGTTGTCCCAACAGGACGGCCGGCTGAGCATCAACGACCAGCTGATAGCGGTGAACGGCGAGACTCTCATCGGGCGCTCCAACCACGCTGCCATGGAGACGCTCCGGCGCTCCATGTCGTCGGAGGGAAACGCCCGCGGCACCATCCAGCTGGTGGTCCTCCGCTCGTCCAGACAGGTGCGACCGTTTGGAGACGAAATCCCAGAAAACGTGGTTCTGAAACCAGTTCTGGTGGGAAAAGACTCCAACATAAGTTTGGATTTTTGTATTGATAAAAGTGACAAAAAATTCATGAATTATTAAGTTATTACATTTTAAGTCCTGATGGACTCTTAACTTTAGGTCTTTTTTCTTTTAAACATACCTATAAGTGAGTTTAAAGCATAGAAAATGTGAAAAAGTTACAAATCTGATGCATATTTCTGGTTTAGCACCAAATACAAAATAAAATCTGCTTTAGAAAAGATTAATTTGGCCTGTTTAACATTAAAATAGGTCAAAACATTTTTAAATACAGAGGAAAAAAATCCACATTATTGCAGATATGGTTTACAAAAATGAAAAAACAATAAATGAATCAATAGAAGCTATGAAGTAAAAGCAGGACGTACCCAGATGGTGTGATTTAATTAGCACAAGAATGAGTTTTTTTAACAGTAAAATAAATTAAAATTTTATTTTCAGATTTTTTATCTTCTCTGATGTCTGTGGCAGACATAAACTTCTTTCCATATTTATCATGGGAGGATCACACATCAATGTAGGGTCGGGTCATCTGGACCCCAAACTTTGGCTGGAAAGTAAAAAAATAATCTATGTATAATGTAATTCTATTAGACTTTCAAAATAAAAGTCATCCTTTTGATAAAAATCCAATAAATGTAACAAAAACTAGAAAACCAGTTAATTGTGGCACTGAAAACAGAAAAATTCCAACATGAATTTAAAAGTATTTTCTTTATAATTGACATTGGCTTTCACAATAAAATACACATTTTTTAATTAAAAAATGCTATAGTTAACAAGCAAACAAATGGCAAACCTGTTATTTATTTATTTGTCCTGAAAACAGAGAGAATCATAACATTTGATCAAAAGTAATAGTCAATGTAGACTTTTACAATAAAATGTGTTTTTGTAAATTACCGACTGAATTGATGCACATTTTTTTCAAAGTGAAAACGAGGCATAAAATGCTTTATTACTATTTTTTTTCCTCTAAAGAACGTTTTAGAGAAATATTTCGGGAATATCAAAACGGTGAAGTTTAAATTGAGACTAAACTTCTCAGCTGTTTTGATAAAAAAAAAAAAAAATACTCAAAATAATAACTAGAACTTTCAAAATTGTTACTTATTGCCCCTGACAATGAAAGAATTAGAACATTTTTTTTAAAGGGAGAAAGACGTATTCTCTTTTTAATGCTAAGTTGATTTTCACAATAAAAGACAACATTTTAATGATTAAAATTCTATTATTTAATAACAACTTGCAAACCTGTTATTTATTACCCCTGAAAACAAAAGAATTAGAAAATTCCATAAAGGTAATAAAAAAAGTAAAAAAATATATATTTTAATTTCTTTTTAATCAGGCTTTTACAATAAAAAACTTAAAAAAAATTAATTGAATTAATCATTTTCTTAAATTACATTTTTATTATTTCTTCACCAAAACATTCAAACCTGTTATTTTAAGACTTAGAAAATGTTATCAAAGCAAAAAAAAAAAAGTTTTACATTCTAAATAGACTTTCACAATAAAAGCCTCTAATTTTTTATAAAAATGTCTGATAACAAAAAAATGAAAACCATACATTTCTCACCCATAGAAATAAAAAATGAGCAACTGGTCAAATTAAAAAGTAAAAAAAAAACGTATCAATTGGCTAAATGGAATTTCACAATAATGTTTATATATATATATATAAATGCTTTAATAACAAAAACTTGCAAAACTTGTTTTCTTATTTGTCCTGGAAATTAAAAAAAAATTAAACATTCAATCAAAATAAAATAAAAACATTCTTTTCTTTACATTTGACAGAGGCCCTTTCATAATAAAAGCCATCACTTGCTCATACATTAAGCTGCTGCTCCACATGAGTCTGAAGTCTGGCTAACTTCCAGCTGTATTCAAACACCTTTTCCTCATAAACCTGTTCCAGCCTCGAGCGTAAAGAACTGTAGAAGCCGCCTGTCTTGATACGAGCGCATTGGGATGTAAATAGTGAGAAAGCCGGCTTTGTGACGGTGACAGTCACGCCGCGGGATTTGCTCGGGTGTTAAGTCGACAAAAGCCACAATGTGTGTCAGTTAGTCGTAAAAACGGCGTTTGAATGTCGAGCTGGAGCAGATAGCAGCTTCTTCTCCGCCGTTTGTGTTCGTTGACACGAGCGCTGATGGAGCTTTTCAGCATAAAAGCCCTCCAAATGAGACTTGTTGTGTTTTCTTTCAAGGCGGGAGGTGCCACCTCGGCACCAACTTCAGGAGGAAGCGCGTCCCCCACCCTGCAACCTCGCAGTCAGGACGCCACCAGCATCCAGGTACGCCGGGCCGCCTCCCCCCAGCCGGCTCCGCCTCAACACGCCTCCTCGCTCCTTCCCGCGCTGAGGAGGCGAGCGTCTGAGCCTCTGTGCCGCAGGCAGCGCCTGCCGCAAACGCACACCAGGTTCACGTACGGATTCGCCCAAATCGACAGATCGGCGCACGGGGACCTGAAGAAGCGGCGCCACAAGTTTGGCTCAAACGTTCAGGGTCAGAGCCGCGCGTTTGATACCCACGCCGACGGCACGAGCAGGCTCAGGCACACGCGCAGCTACACGGAAAACATCCGGGCCATGGCCGGGCAGATGTACGGCCGGCCGGACGGCGGCTCCCGGGCGCTGCACGTCTGAGGTCACATGATCTGTGATCATCCATCGCTCCGTTTTTCTAAAAGCTTTTCCTCCTGTTTCTGTAAACCTGCTGTATGATGGCATGCTTTGATTCCCCAGTCTGCTTCTTCCTGCTTGGTGGGTTGTGGCGTTCGGCTCTAACCTTCCTGTCTGTTCATTGTCATTTCTCTGATGTACAGTGCTCCTCTTTCCCGCCTCACCTGAATGTTTCTCCTCCTAATAAAGCTGATCTGCAGTTTCCTGCATGCTTGTTTTCTTCCTCTTTTTCTTCTGATCTCCGTCTCTTGTCTACAAAGATCTAACCTGCAGGAAACGGAATCTAACAAAACAAAAAGTGCGTCAGCGGTCGAGGAGAAAAGCTGCCGCCGCCGCTTCTGTCACTCAAGTTTAAGGAGACGTGTTGCAGCATTTGGAGCAGCTGCTTCTTAATCGATGTGCGCTGGGGGAGTTAAACAGGGAGGGGCTGAGGGTTGAGTGCTGTTGACCCGCCCACTGATGCGTTTACATCCCATCTACGCCTCTTTGAAGCTACGGTCACACTGAGTATTTGATTGGTGTTCAAGAACACACATTCAGTCCATGAGGTTCACACTGGACCATCAAGGAGGGGCTTCTTCTTCTTCTTCATCTTTTCGACTGTTTACTACCTTACGTCTCCCACCCACAGTTGGAAAAGGGTT
The DNA here is from genome assembly GCF_002922805.2 of Oryzias melastigma. Lineage (NCBI taxonomy): Eukaryota > Metazoa > Chordata > Actinopteri > Beloniformes > Adrianichthyidae > Oryzias > Oryzias melastigma. The sequence continues at coordinate 2,615,664 of NC_050513.1, forward strand.
TGGGTAAAATGTAAAATGTCTGTAATGGAATTCCAGCTGGGTACAAACAGCAACTATTACCATCATTTTAGTGTATTTGTTATATTTAGTTTGACCAGTGCGACAAGGGACTTGTACGTTTTTTTTTTTTCTTTGCTATGCCTGTCTTGGCTCCTGCGACTCGTACTCCAGTGCGACTTAATACTCTGGTGTGATTTGTACTCAAGTGTGACTTAATACTCGAGAGCGAAATAATACTCCGGTGCAACTTAATACTGTAGTGTAACTTATGCTCCAGTGTGACTTATTACTCTGGTGCGACTTGTGCGACGATGCAACTTAATACTCCGGTTCAACTTAATACTGTGGTGTGACTTGCACTTTGATGCGATTCGATACTCCGGTTAGACCTATTCTCTGGTGCGACTCAATACTCCAGTATGACCTATACTCCGGTACAACCTAATACTCTGGTGAGACCTATACTCTGGTGCGACCTATACTCAGGTGCATCTTAGTACTCCAGTATGACCTATACTCCGTGGCAACTTACTACTCTGGTGAAACCTATACTCTGGTGAGACCTATACTCTGGTAAGACCTATACTCTGGTAAGACCTATACTCTGGTAAGACCTATACTCTGGTGAGACCTATACTCTGGTGAGACCTATACTCTGGTAAGACCTATACTCTGTTGAAACCTATACTCTGGT
>NC_050513.1:2616570-2628303 GCF_002922805.2 Oryzias melastigma
ATGACCTATACTCCGGGGCAACTTATTACTCTGGTGCGACCTATACTCTGGTAAGACCTATACTCTCGTGAAACCTATACTCTGGTGAGACCTATACTCAGGTGCATCTTAGTACTCCAGTATGACCTATACTCCGGGGCAACTTATTACTCTGGTGAGACCTATACTCTGATACGACCTATACTCTGGTAAGACCTATACTCTGGTGAAACCTATACTCTGGTGAGACCTATACTCTCGTGCGTCTCAGTACTCCAGTATGACCTATACTCCGGAGCAACTTAATACTCTGGTGAGATCTATACTCTGGTGAGACCTATACTCTGGTCCGACTTTATACTCCATTGCGTCTTGTACAACGATGCAGCTTAATACTCTGGGGCGACTTACTACTCCAGTGCGACCTATACTGTAGAAATTTCTTTTTAGCAATCAAGCTTGAGTTTGTAGGGATAGGTCACATCAGTCTGACACATGTCATAAACAATATGATCATTATAAACAGAAAATATTAGATTTGTTTTAGTGGCTGAGATTTAGTGTTTAGTGTGGAAAAATGTACATTCACTGGACTGATTCAAGTACTGACATAACAACAAATCTTCGCTCACCCCTGTGTGAAACTCCTCACTACACACTTTCTACTCTTTTCTCAGACATACATGAACATTTTTGACACGTGTTTAAACTCTCAAAGTTAAAAAAATATATCTATCTAAATACAGGTTTTTAAAATAGAAACACAGGTCTGGTCGTGATAGAAGATTGATGTCAGTTTGTCAAATTTAACTCATTCTGTACTGGAGTCACGGTATGGAGGTTTATTGACGAAGTCATCAGCCAATCAGGATGAAGAACACGAAGTGCTGTGAAGAAATGGGCAAAATTGCACTGAAATAATCGGTGAAGATGGTGAAAGGTGAACCACGATCTAGTGAGGGACATCTGTAATACTTATAGGATGCTGTTGGGAGCATTAACAGCTTCTGTATCAGAAAGTCTTGATCTTCAGAAACAGCCGGTTTGCTTTGACGGTTTGTTGGCTCCTCTTCCTGATCAGAGCGATGAGGTTTCTGGTGATGAAGGACTTTTCCTTATCAGTGGAGAATGAAGACATCTGAGTGTCCGTCTCCTTCAAGAGCTGGGGGTCCGACGGGGGGTGGGGGCTGTGACGGGACGTCTGCGGCTCCCACACTCAAAGAGCCGCCGTCAGAGACGGGACTCCGACTGCACGGCTATGATTGACAGCAGGCCGATCCGGCGGCGCATTAAGACGTTTGCTGGTTACTAATGACGCCCCAGGGACTGCACCCCCTCCCCCCACACACCCACACACACAGGGAAACTGCCAGAACACCTTTCATTATTGCGTCCTATTTTTGTCGAAACAAGTGTGTTTGTGCGCTTTCTGTCTTTGACCAGAGACGGCTTCTTTCATCTCCCACGAGCGCCGATCCCCATCAGAGCGGCGAGTCCCCGGCTCCATCTCTGAGGTGGCGGCGGCGGCGGTGGGGGTGGAGTTGGATAATGTGTCTGTCAGCACTCAAAGGAGTTCTCTGGTGAATTCAGCTGAGCTTGTAAAGAGAATCACAGTTTTTTCTTCGCTCTGCGATTCCCAATCATGACAGCTTCGGAGTCGCTATGGTGACTCGGGTGCTCCGGATCTCGGCACCGATCGGATACAGGCGGGTGACCGCATCAAAACGGATTATCTGCTTTTGTAGTTTGTTTTATTTAAGAAAAAAATGGTGGAAATTTAGAAAATTGGCATCTTCAAACTTCATCTTTGAATATTATCCTAAAGTATATTATTGTTTATTCCTTTATTTTCAGATTCCTTATAGTTTTTTGCAAAAATTTGATTCTACAAACACAAGATACAAAACGAGGGTTACACACAAACATTTTAAGGTTAAACACAAACAGACGTACACAAGTTACAAATCAGGAATTCCACAATTCTAAAGTTACACAAAAATGGGCCTACACAAGTTAAAAATCAAGACCTACACACACAAATCCAACACACAAACACACATGCACAAATTATAAAATCAAGAGTTACACACTCACAATTCAAAAGTTACACACAAGCACGATTTACACATCAAGTTTTACGCACACAAAAATTCCAAAGTTGTCCACAAACAGGCGTACACAAGTTAAAAATTAAGTTACTCACAAAATTCCAAAGTTAAACACAAATAATTATACACAATTTATAACTCAAAAGCTATACACACAAATCCAAAGTTACGCACAAACACGCACACACAATTTAAAAGTTACACAGAAAGCTGTAAAAATCAATAGTTGTGAACACATTTTTCTAAAGTTACACAAAAACAGGCATACACAAGGCATAAAATCAAAATGACACACATAATTCAAACGGGACACAAACACGAACACACAAGTTATAAAATCAAGAGTTACACACAAGTTTCTAAAGTTACACAATAAACACACAAACACAAGTTACAAATCAAGAGCTACATGCGCACAATTAAGTTACACAAACAGGCACACACAAGTTACAAAAACAACATTTGCATATAGAAACTCAGTGAGACTATTTTCTCTCCATATTTAGTTGAAGTCGTTTAAAGGTCAAATTGTTGGACTGAGTTTCTGGTATTTCCAGCCTCACGTGTCAGAACTCTTTCAGGACAGTAATTAAATATGAATTCTCTCCTCCAGTCCTTTGGGCTGATTAAAGAACCAACTCTAATCTTCTGAAAGCGGCACATTCATCCATTTTTCATGCGACACACTTTTGTTTTCCTCTCTTCTCTCTGGTTGACAGGAGCCCCGGGGCCCCGATGCGTCCCCGAAAGCCTCCCGACCCTCCAGAGCTCCGAAGCTGGAGTCCGCCGTGAACGGCCACGCTCCTCTGAGAAGCGGTGAGCGTCCGTGAACACACTGCGCAGCACGCCGCTGTTGTAGGTCATGCTGGCGGAGCCGCGTTTGTTCTCCTGCTTCTGCGCGGAAGAAAAAGTCATTAGCCGTGTTTTTCTGCGGATGGCTTTTCATGTGCAGAAGATCTGACCTCGGAACGGCGGCACAGATGAGACGCCGCCTAAGTGGGCCAGATTTGCATTTTATGCTGCACTTAAACAACAACAACAACAAAAAAAAGACAAACAGTTTTGAATTCCTTCTTTATCTCGCCGCCTCGTCTCCTCCTCCTCCTCCCCCGTCCCTGTGGGATGATGGGAGCTGCAGATGCTTGTCAGCTCTCCATCACTGGAGCTCTGGTTTTACGGCGATGCACTCTCGGGGTTTGCATTTTGATGATTTTGCAGGAGTTTAAGCTGGATGTTTCCTTTGATGTCCGTGTTTTTTTCTATTTAAAACAAAAAAAATGCCCCAAAATGTTTGAAATATTTTTTTTTTCATCCAGTCCCCACCAACGACAGCTACAGCAACGAGGATGACGAGGGGGGCTTCCCCCCACCCCCGTCCCCGAGTACCGTGGAAGAAATGAACAAAGATTTAACTCTGGCTGCCCCACAACACGGGTAACAACCCCCCACAACGCAAACACCTCATTCATAGTCTTTATTTGAGACAAAGAAAATTCATTACACAGTAGCGCTGCCACAAACGATTATGTTAATAGTCGACTAATCAGTGATTATTTTTTCCTGATTAGTCGAATAATCATGTCATGGGTAAACTGGATGTAAAGCACACATCTTAGCTATCATTAGCTTTAAACTAACTACAAACTAGATATTTAGCATTACCTGCTATAATTCTAGTTTGAATGCTGAATTTGGCCACTGAAGATGCTAGTGCTGAAAGCTAAAGATGTTTAAATTGATAGCTAAAAACGCTGAAGTTGATTGCTGAAAACAATGAACCTGATAGCTTGCTAAAATATTAGCTAAATGCCAAATTAGCCTAAAAAACTGTAAGAGCCTATGTTAGCCAAAACAGCTAGCATACAATTAAGATATAAGCTAAACTCCAAATTAGCCTTAAAAACATAAAAAAACCTAAATTAGCCAAAAAAGCTAGCATGCAGTTGAAATATTAGCTAAACTTCAAATTAGCCCAAAAAACTAACATAAGCCTAAATTAGCCAAAATAGCTAGCATGTAGCTGAAATATTAGCTAAACTTCAAATTAGTCTAAAAAACTGAAAAATTCCTAAATTAGCAAAAATATCTAGCATGTAGCTAAAATATTAGCTAAACTTCAAATTAGTCCAAAAAAACTGAAAAAAATCCTTAATTAGCCAAACTAGCTAGCATGTAGCTGAAATATTAGCTAAACTCCTTTCAACTTTACTAGAACTTGATATAATATAAAGTAACGACTAATTAACTATTAAAATAGTCCTTGACTATTTTAATAGTCGAGTATTCGTCGATTAGTCTATAAATGTATGTAATGTGGTGCATTCAGAGGGATGAAGTGGGCAGTAGTTTTTTATCGTTTTTAACCCATAAATGTTGGTCTTCTTCATTGTTTTCTTTCTAAATCAATATATTTTTAAATGCCTTTTATTAAATGTGAAAGTACTTTAAAAAAATCTAAATGCAGATTTCAGAACTCTGTGTTCCAACTCCACATAAGAGGTTATTTATGCACCCATTTTCAGATGTTTCCTTCCAACATTCAGGCGTTCTTTCAAAGCAGACGAACATATCAGTCCCTAATAAAAAAAAAATTAAATAAACTACTCGAGAATAGAAATTTCTTGGTAAACAAAGGTTAACTAGGAATCAGAAATCCATTAAAAGTCTGTTTTTTTGATAAACTGAATATAAATGAGCTTTTTAACATTAGAAACAGACATGAAACATAAAAGGTTGCTTTTAGCAACAAAACTATAATAACTTTATTCATGTTCCAGTTCTGAGACTCCACCTTAACTTTTTTTCTGCAGTAATTTACAGTTATTTGTTTAAGATTCAGATCAGATAAAATGAGACAAACTTGTAATATTTAGCAACATGTTTTTGGACCAAACTAAGAGGATTATTTATGGTAAACGAGAAATGGACAAAGGACAGAGTGACCCCTCCCCCTCTGGTGTTTCAAACAGGAAGTACCCGCTGGCTCTAAGAAATCAAATCAAATTTTATTTATAAAAAAAGAAGCCAAAATCCCATAGACTTCTACAGGTAAACATTTTTTCATGATTTTCTTTTTTCCTACAATTTTTTGCACACTTTATGGAGTATTGGTATAAAAGTGTTCAGGATGTTAAGGACATCAGTGCTACTGAGGTTTTTAGGCCAATTTTGAGTTTAGCTAATACTTTAGTAACATGCTAACATTTTTGGATAATTTAGCCTCTAATGAGTTTCTTTGAGCCAATTCTGATTTAAGCTAGTATTTAAGCAACGTGCTAGGTTCTTTTTGTTTTTGGTAATTTTGCACCTACCAATAATTTTGGGGGTTTTTTGGAAGTAAGCTAACGTTTGAGCAAAATGCTCACTTTTTTTGGGCTAATTTGGCATATAACGAGGTTTTTGGGGCTAATTCTGAGTTAAGCTGGTAACAGCATACTAGCTTTTGGGCTAATTTGGCATCTGCTGAGGTTTTTTTGGGCTACTTATGTGATGAGCTAGTATTTTAGCAACGTGCTATTTATTTATTTATGGCTCTATTGCATCTACTGAGGTTTGGGGCTAATTCTGAGTCCATACCTTTACGCATTTTTACATTTTACTGAAGTTTCTGCAGTATTTAATTTAATTTAGTATTTAATACAGTATCTGCAACTTTAAATTCTTTAGCAATTTTAGCAGTGTGCAAATAGCTTTACCATTTTCAGCAAATCCCTTCAGCAGTTATAGTAAATTTCTTTAGCAAAAAGCATTCACACGAGCATTATCGCAGGTAATACCACTTTTCTAGTTTGATTTGTTACGTTTTTTAAGTTGGAGCCTCAAGGAGAGTATTTTAATTCACTTGTGAATTTTAACACTGAAAGGAAAACAGACACAAAGTGGCTGTTTAAAAAGCAGCCACCTAGTGGTGACCTGTGTCATTACACTGACAATTAAAACTATCTTTAATCTGGAAGTGGAAATGTTGCATCAACCCTCAAATATCACAATTCAAACATTTTTAAATATTTTTTATTTAAAGATTATAATGTTTTTTTTTTGTTTCCTGCAAAAAATAATTTTCATTTTTGTCTTTTTTTAATCACATTTTTGTCCTTATAAACATTTTAAAAACTGTGTTTTTCATGGTTGCTTCCTGCTTGTGTGACAGTTGTTTGTTGTTGTGGTTAAACTGCTGCATTGTTGTTTTTGCAGTGATTCCTCACCGACGCCGGCAGCTCCCCTCAGGAATAAGCGTCTGGACCAGGAACGCTTCCTCCATAACCGAGCCTCCAAGAGCATGGACTTAGGTGAGGGGCACGCCGACCTGCTCCCCCCCCCGATGGCGGACCCTCGCGGCCGTCACACGTCTCTTATCAGTACATTTCTTTGTTTTGATACGGAGCGCTCCTCTATTATCCTCGGCCTCGGGGGGTTTGACCTCCTGAACTCGTAAGCTTTGGGGCTTTCCGTCCGACTGAGATCACAGCGTCTCGTGTGTGTGTGTTTACTCCATATTTGTCAGTGAATAAAATGCTTTCCAATCTCACAGCCTGTGTGCAGGTGAGAGCCAAAGCACTGATTTCCTGGTATTAACCTGCGCTGACCTTCCTCCTCCTCTTCCTCTCTCTCATTTTTCCCGTCAGATTTCTTGGGGTTTGTTCTGTGATGATCTCAGTCCTCCTCCCGTCCTTCGTCCCTCTGCAGCCCCTCTGCCTCTCTCTGATTTCCAATCCTGCTTCATTAGGTCCAGTGGATTGGCTTTCTTCCTGCAGCACACGCCTCCGCCACCCAAGCTGATTGGCTTTCATTACAGACCTGGGTGGTCTGCACACACTCTCCCACTCAGGGCCCACTTCAATACCCACTATCTCTCACCCCTCTATGCTTTCCATCTTTCCTCCATTTCAATCTGTTTTTTTTTTCCTCTTCAAAGCTCCCTGAGCTAAAATGAGGTGGTTAGCAGAGCGGCTGTGATTGGAAAAGGTGGCAGCAGCCGGGATGGCTCCGGCGCTGACCCCGCCCGGATGCTCCATATTTAAAGAGACAAATGCGCGGCGGAGGTCCACACGTGTGGGTCTTTACGCTGGCTGAGCGGCGGCGCTCTGCAGCAGGTTAGCGATTATTAAACACCACTTGACAGGAGGAGGTGAGCGGCTTTTATTGACCTGATCGCCTTGGCAAACAGTCTGTTGACTCAGAGCTTTCACTCACAGGCGGGAAGCCTCCACCTGCCCTGTTAGGATGAAGTTAGCTACTCACAAGATAAATACCACTGGAGGAGAGCGCTGCTCTCTGAACACTTGTTTCTTTAGAGTAGGGGTGTAGAATTCAATCGCACAAGGGGCCAAAATCCAAAACACGCCCCAGCTCACAGACTGAACACGGTAAACATTTATTTAACACTCTAAAATGACATTTTTAAATCTTTAAAACCATAACTTTTGTTGCATCGCTAATGTTAGCTTGGGGTTGTGAGGCACCGTAAGCTAGCAGGAGAGAGTGTAAACAAAAGGGATACGCTTCAGGGATATCTGATGTAACACATTTATAAATTAAAATATTTCAGACAATAAAAATAAAGGACATTTTTTTTCTCTCTTGGCTGTTTTTGTTCAAAAATTACGTAATGTCATGAAAAATTACCTAGTTAAACATTGTAATTAATTGCAGCTCAAAAGTTTGATTAATCTGAGCAATTCGTTTTATAGATTGACTATCGATATATAGACATAGAGTATAGATATATATCCATACAGTATATATATCTATATAGATATAGATATATGCTATATAAAAATGTGTGTGTATATATATATATATGTAGAATATAGATGTCTATCCATATAGTATATAGATCGACTATCAATATATAGACATAGAGTATAGATATATATCCATATAGTATATAGATATGGATATATGCTATATGAAAATGTATATATATGTAGAGTATAGATATATATCCATAAAGTATATAGATTGACTATCGAGTATAGATGTATATACATATAGTATATAGATTGACTATCGATATATAGACATAGAGTGTAGATATATATCCATATAGTATATATAGATTTATGCTATATGAAAATGTATATATATATATTGAGTATAGATGTATATCCATATTATATATATATATATATATATATATATATATATATATATATATATATATATATATATATATATATATGCGCGTATGAAGAGGTTTAGAGGGATTTGACATTCTAGTCTTTCTCTGGGGGAAAGAGCAGCTTGGCCGCCGGCCATGCAAACTTTTATCTTCTCTCTGCAGAAAAGGATTCTTTATTATCTGCCAGGGTCATGCAGCTCTGAATATTTCCCCTCACAAACTTTAAAGTATTGCTTCTTATTTTATCCTGCGCTCTGGTACAACAGAGGTGTTTCTCTCTGCATCTGGGCTGCAGGGTTTTTATGAATGTTCTTTTATTTCCACTTTACCGTCGCCAAGTGTCTGCTGCTGTTTTCTGTTTTTTTCCCCAACACCAACAATCACGCCGCGTCTTCCCTTTTCTCCGAGCCTCCTCACTTTTCAGCTTCCATCTGTGATCTCCCCCTCCTCATTTTTCTCTCCCTCATCCATCCGCTGGGAAAATTGACCTCATAAAAAATGAAAAGGATTATTTAAGGGAAATGGCGGCCTAATGAAAACGGATCACTGCATCACAGGACGCTGGTGGCGGCGGCCCACCTCCACACAGGGTGTCGGCCGTCTGTTTTTGTTATTTGTCTCATTGTCTCTTCTTTATCTGCTCTCATTTTCTGTCATCATTTTTCTCATATTTTGCCGTTTTTTCATTTCCTCCCTGTCTGCCGTTCCCGTGGCGTGTTATGCAGAGACTCATTTCAGAATGTGCCTGCACCATTATGCTCCAGTAAAAGCAGCTCTGAAGCCTCTCAGAGCTCCTGAATGACCTGCATGCAGCTCAGTGCATCAGTCTGTGCATCACTATACTGAGTACTGAGTCTGTTTTTGTTTTCCAGTGCCTGATGAGAGCAACCTGGTTGGGAATAGTACAGGTAAGCCAAGTTATTTTTAATGTATATTTTTGTCACTTTTGAGCTGATAAATTAGGATGTGACTCATTCGAAAACTCTCGAGTGCAGGTCTTCTAATGGCGGCCATATTAAGTTTTTTTTTTTTTTTAACGAGACATGTCTTGTTTAAAATGTCTTGTAACATGTCATAAATGTTTATGATTTGAGTTTCATTTAGAGAAAATCTAAACTGGATGATGAGCAAGTTTACAAAAACAAGTTGGATTCACTACTTGAAAAGTTAATCATCTGGGATTTTTTTTTCTTTTATTTTTAAGAAGTTTTTGGTTGAATAATGAATGAATTCCTCTTGATTTGGTTAAGTTTCATATTCAAGAAACAAATCATAATTGTTAGTTATTTTGGTAGAACCAACAATTTTTATGAGTTTGTTTTTTTCTAATACATGGCAAGGAGCCTCATAGTACTGTAAAAGTGTCATCATCAGACACTTATTTTGAAAATATTTCTATTGCACTCCAGCAGGATTGGTGGGTCTTCAGAGGGATGGATGGATGGATAGTTCCTTTTGTTTTACACCACATGTTGCAGTTCCATTTATGACCCGCATTTATTTTCAGTTTGTTCACTTTCTTTGTGGCGTAAAGCAATATGGCCGACCTTCTTCTAGCTTCAGTTTTAACTCATCAGAATGTCAACATAATATATAACAGTGTTTATGTAAATTGTTTTTTTTTTAACATAACTGTTCCAATAACAAATGAGTATAGTTGCTGTAATAGATTACTTGGTACTCCTAATTGTGCGAATGCTTCGTAAGCAAACACACTATAGTGATTCTTCTGTTAAAATTCAGCAATTTTAGCAATCTTGATATCAAAACGTTCAGCTTGTTCAGGATATTACTGCTTTTATTTTGGGTATTCATGAACTTTATAGTCTTTGAAATATTGAGCAAAATATGCCCCATAAAAATGAATGAGAAAGTCTTCAAATTCAGTCTTTATATTTATTCGTGGGCTAGGTTTTCATATTTTATAGTAATTTGTAGGATTAAGCTGTTTTATTAGCATTATGATCGCTCATTTGGGTAATTTGTTATCTATTGAGTTTTTTAGGCTAATTTAGAGTTTAGCAACATAGTAACATTTTTGACTAATCTGGTTTCTGAGGAATATTAGGCTTCTGTGGAGTTTAGCTAGTATTTAAGCTACATGCTAGACTTTTGGCTAATTCAGACTTTTTTTCTTTACAGTTTTTTAAGCTAATTTGGCATTTAATGTTTTTCAATATGCTAGATGTTTTGGTAAATTTAGACACTCTTCTCATTTTTTTTTAAAGAATAATTTGGAGTTCTGCTAGCTGTTTTGGCTAATTCAGACATTTTTCCAGTTTTTTCAGGGTTAATTTGAAGTTTTGTTAGAATTTTAGCATTATGTCTGCTGTTTTTGTAAAAATAGACTTCTTTTTTGTTTTTTGGTTTTTTTTAGAATTATTTGGAGTTTAGCTAATGTTTTAGTACAGTATTATGCTCGCTGTTTTGGCTAATTTAGACATTTTTCTAGTTTTTTAGGTTCATTTGGAGTTTAGCTAATATTTTAACAATATGCTAGCTGTTTTGGGAAAACATTTTCCCTTTTTTGTTTTTTTTTTGGGGCTAATTTGACACTTAGCTAATATTTTAGCAAACTTTCAATTTCAGCATTTTCGGCTATTAGCTCTATCATCTTCAGCGCCACATTCAGCCTGCAGCATTCACACTAGCATTATCGTAGGTGTTGCCATAAATCTAGTTTTAGCTCTATCTTTAAAGACGATGATTTTAGCACGTGAACCCCAGAGCAGAATGAGTCAGAAAATGTGCTGACGTCATGGTTTCTCCAGGTTTGTACGAGCTAACAAGTGTAACCGTCCTCCTCCTGCTCCTGCTCACTCCTACAGCGATCTGTTGAACCCGCTAAGCCTGTTGCCGCCGGAATACAAATGGGCCGCGCTCCGACCCCGAATCCCCCACGCTCCGCTTTCTCACAAGTGGCTTTAACTGGCCCCCCTCCTCCTGCTATGATTTCTGCCGTAAAGGCCCCATCATTAATAAAGTGATCCATTCCTCCGCCGCGGCGCTCCTTTCTTCTCCTTTTTTCCCTCCAGTTGACATCTCGGCTAATGCGTATCGACAGGGCTTTTGCCTGCTCCTGCTTTCTGCTGACGCGGTGGATCTGCCGGGCTTCCTGCCCCGCCAACCCCGCCCCGTCCCCACCGCCACCGCCCGCCTTCCTAAGTGGCCTCAGCGTTTCTTTATGGGCTTTGGCATATTTCATTAAGAGATGGTCTTCAGAGGCCTGCCTGGCTCCTTTAATCTGGCTAAAACCTCTCCAGGCTTTCTTCCTGCTCATATTCCTCCGTCTTATGACCCTATTTTTGTTTTCTAATATTTTATTTTATTTTTTTGCTCCCATCTGGGTTGTTGCCCTTTCATCACAATCTCTTGATTATTCTGGACAAACTCATTCCCGTTTTTAGCTCCCAAAAGTCTCTATCGTTGCTTTGATCGTTCTTTTTTAGGAACATGCCCCACTCTTCTTTGCAGAGTCAGCTGCAGTTATGCATCCCCCTCCAGTGCTTTTTTTTTTTTTTTTTT
>NC_050513.1:2628350-2629839 GCF_002922805.2 Oryzias melastigma
TGCAGCCCTGCAGCTGAATCCCCCCTGAAAGTCTAACATCTCCCCTGGCAGCAGGCTGCCCTCCCACAACACACCTGGGAGCTCATCCAGCACAAACACCCGCCCACGATGTGCACGCTCGCCTTCAGCTGCTGTTTTCTGCATCGATTCTGCAGGTTTTTGCTTCACTTTGCATTTTTCATTTGTGTGTGTGTGATTCCTATAATTCTTCAACATCATTTCCTATTGTTTTTGCAAAATAACCCTAAAAGTCCTAAGATTTCAGCCTCACAGGACATCTAAAAACATATCCATCAAAATGATATCTCCATTTCAGCCTTGAATGATCTCTTTACTATCAAAATTAATAATACAACATGTTTTGGGGGTCTCCAAAATCTATTTAAAAACAGGATTCCCTGTTCAACATTCACATATCTAAGCACATTTCTGCCGACAGTTCCGGGTACTCAACTTTGACCCATTAGGGACTCAGATTTGAAAGTGACGAATAAAGAGTGTCCTTTTTACCGCTTCCTTATGTTGGAACAGAGCTGTGAAAGACGAAGCCTGGAGACATTTCACATTAAAACTCCTCTAACTGTAGGTGGCGCACATGAGCTAGTAAACAATAAAAGTAGTAGAAGAGGCTCCTCCCCCTCCAGCTCATCCAGTGTGCTACGTTCACACCATGCAAGTTACACGCGTTCCAGCTCATTTAGCGTGTTTCTATAGCTTTATATTGTAGTTTTATTTTACATATACCAAAAACTTTTACTTGAATAGTTTTCCCGCCTTCTATTAATATCTTGAGCTCTTCAGTTTGATATGTTTACTTGATTTACTTTTTGTTTAACAAATTAAATTTAATAAATACTGTATATGTGAACCTTTGGTTTTGTCAAAATATCTATATTTTAATGTGTTGTGAAAAGATAATATCATCTGCAAATTGTTGATTATTTTCACTTGACTCCAAGCATTGAGAATATTATATTTCAGACATAAGAGAGATATAGTATTTCCTTTCCATCAAACTCATTTTGACAGGTGACCTTTGACCTCCACATTCCGATGTGATGACGTAACAATTTTATATCAATTTGATATAAAGTTTATATAAAGTTTATATCAAATTGATATCAAATTGTTACGTCATCACATCGGAATGTGGAGGTCAAAGGTCATCTGTCAAAATGAATTTGATGGAAAGGACATACTCTATCTCTCTGACATATATATATATATATATATATATATATAAATGGCTTTAGCTGAACAAAGGGCACAGCTAAATATTTATTAAATACAAATATGTATAAAGAACATAAACCTTTCTTTGTAAAAGTCATATAAGCAAGAAAGTATGAATACATGAAATCAAACCTGAAGTAATTAGAATGTATTTTTCTGTAGGACATAAGAAGCCGAGCTGTTTCCTGTTTTGGCAGGAAAGCGTCAGCTCTAATAGCTTCTGACAGACAATGCCCAATCAAAATGCATGAGCGGC
>NC_050513.1:2630265-2630680 GCF_002922805.2 Oryzias melastigma
TAGGGTTTTTTCTTTCTTTCTTCCACTCCTGCATCTCCTCATCTCGTATCCCTACGATGGAGCGGTTCAGGTGTAATTATGAAATGGCCTTTTGAGTCCTGTCCATTGATTATAGAGATCCATCCAGATGGAGGCTAAAGCCGCCGTTCCCTCATACATCTAAACACAATTACAGCAGAGCGACGCCTCCCTCAGCCTCTGATCCAGCTGAACTCAGTCAGGAAGTGGCGGGAGGCGCTTGGTGATTGAACGGCCCTCTCAGTGGGGTGGAGGGAAGAATAGCTCTAACATGAGTTTACATTAGTCTTGCAGCCGGAGAGCTAATTGGATATGAAGTTGCTTATTTGAAATTCAAAATGTCGCCAAAGTTGAAGAAAGAAACAATTCTGTTTGATGACTTGATGCACTTTTGAAG
>NC_050513.1:2631608-2645207 GCF_002922805.2 Oryzias melastigma
TTTTTTTTTTCTTTCTTCCACTCCTGCATCTCCTCATCTCGTATCCCTGCGATGGTTCAGGTGTAATTATGAAATGGCCTTTTGAGTCCTGTCCATTGATTATTGAGATCCATCCTGGTGGAGGCTAAAGCCGCCGTTCCCTCATACATCTAAACACAATTACAACAGAGCGACGCCTCCCTCAGCCTCTGATCCAGCTGAACTCAGTCAGGAAGTGGCGGGAGGCGCTTGGTGATTGAACGGCCCCCTCAGTGGGGTGGAGGGAAGAATAGCTGTAACATGAGTTTACATTAGTCTTGCAGCCAGAGAGCTAATTGGATATGAAGTTGCTTATTTGAAATTCAAAATGTCGCCAAAGTTGAAGAAAGAAACAATTCTGTTTGATGACTTGACACACTTTTGAAGACAAGTACTGTGGCCCAAGTGAAAGTAGGGCTGCAACGATTAGTCGACTAAAATGGTCGACAACTAATTTAATAGTCCATTAGTCGTTACTTTATGTAATAAAGTTGAGCACAGCTCAAAAGTTGAAAACCACTGCTTTGTTTTTAGTCTGAGATCACTTAAGCCCAACGGCTTCAAAATAAAGGTCTATCACGTCACAGATCTGCTCCCAGTTAAGTTTTAAAGCTCTTTTTTAATCCATTGAAAGCCATTAAAATCTCCCTATATTTGCTCAAAGGGATCTAAAGTTTTATTGAGACAGGATTGTTAAAATCCACAACTGAGAACTTTCAAGCATCCATATAAATCAGGTGTAGAAACCGTTTCAGTCCTCGTTTATCGCGTCTTTGTCAGGAACCTTTGTGACCTTTATTGTGGCGGGTCATAGTTTACAGGTGTTCGAGCAGCGTGTGTGTTTTTACGGCACAGCCTGTTTTACTGGCTTCCAGAGCAGCGGTTTCAGCTTTTTATTAGTAGAGATTGGCTATATGATTGAAAAGTGTGTATGTGTGTGTGGGCGTTGTGTACGTGCAGAACCGAAACCCGCCGACACTTAATTCTGCTGTGACCAGAAGCAGCAAGACCCTATTCAAGTGTCTCCCTGGTAACACGGTATCAAGCATCTTTAAAACACTCAGAAAGCTCGCCACCACTGTAACCCCCCAGCAGTTTTAATGGAAGGGGCACTTTCTTGTAACCGTGGCAACCTTTTTGCCAGTCTGCTACATAGCAGCATGCTGCGGAGTGCATTGTAGTCCGGTTGATGGGTAAGTGTTAAGATCCTGCAGAGACACCGCGGGGGGAAAGGTTCAGAGTTGTTCCGCTCTTGTGCCTTTTATTGTATTTTTTTTTCTTTATATGTTTCTGCTCTTTTAGAAAAAAAGATGCATTATTAACAATGAAAATGTTGAATATAGGTTGTAAAGTTTGCTTTACTTTGCGAGAAAATCACTTTTTTGTTTCATGGAAGTCTTAATTATAAGCAAGAATGTGCTCTAACAGTACATTATATTTTCAGAAATGGCAGACATTTGCACTTCCTGTTGGGCCAGTTTACAAACTAAAAATATCGACAGTAAAGGGTCAAGGTGGACGCTCAAAGGTTTAGCTAACGCTTGGTTCACACCAGACGCGGAGATGCTGGGAAGCGGATTCCGCGCGGTGAAGTGCCTGTCGACCATCGTGAAAAAATACGCGTCTAGTGTGAACTGGAGGTGAAGCGTTTGAGCGCAGAATATGTCTGATATGTCTAATATTTCAGCTACATGCTAGCTGTTTTGGCTAATTTAGGTTTCTTCCTGTTTTTTAGGCTGTTTTGGAGTTTAGTTATTTTTTCACTGCTATGACTAATTTAGGCTTTTTTCAGTTATTTTTTTATTTTTTTTTGGTCCATTTTGTAGTTTAGCTAATATTTCAGCTACATGCTAGCTGTTTTGACTAACCTACTTTTTTTCTCAGTTTTTTAGGTTAATTTGTAGTTTAGCTAATATTTCAGCTACATGCTAGCTGTTTTGACTAATTTAGGTTTTTTCCTGTTTTTTAGGCTGTTTTGGAGTTTAGTTATTTTTTTCACTGTTTTGACTAATTTAGGCTTTTTCATGTTTTTAGTTTTTTGGTCCATTTTTGAGTTTAGCTAATATTTCAGCTACACGCTAGCTGTTTTGACTAACCTACTTTTCTTTCTCAGTTTTTTAGGTTAATTTGGAATTTAACAAAAATTTTAGCTTCATCCTAGCTGTTTTGGCTAATTCAGGCTTTTTCAGTATTTTTTTAGGCTATTTTGTAGTTTAGTAAATATTTCAGCTACATGCTAGCTATTTTGACTAATTTAGGCTCTTTCCTGTTTTTTAGGCTGTTTTGGAATTTAGTTATTTTTTCACTGTTTTTACTAATTTAGGCTTTTTTCAGTTTTTTTGTGTCCAATTTTGTAGTTTAGCTAATATCAGCTGCCATCCATCCATCCATCCATCCATCTTCCTCCGCTTCACTCGCCTTCGACTGCCACCCAAACCACAATGCACCGGCCCCTTCAGAGCTCCCCTGCAGGTGGTGGGCCCACTGGGGAGTGATCCCACGTCGCTCCTTCGGGTTGGACCCGACCGGGGCCCGTGGGAGGGGCCCTGGCCACCAGGCGCTCGCCTCCGAGCCCCAACCCCAGGCCTGGCTCCAGGGTGGGGCCCCGGTGACGCAAATCCGGGCGACGTAACGGAATCTTTCATGTTTTTACTCATAAAGGGGTTCTGAACCGCTCTTTGTCTGGCTTGTCACTCAGGACCTGTCTGCCATGGGAGACCCTACCAGGGGCAGAAGCCCCCGACAGCATAGCTCCTGAGATCACTCAAGCACTCAAACCCCTCCACCACGTTAAGGTGGCGGTTCAAGGAGGGGCCAATATCAGCTGCATGCTAGCTATTTTGGCTAATTTAGGCTTATTTCAGTTTTTTAGGCTAATTTTTACTTAGCTAATATTTTAGCTGGCTTTCAGCCTCAGTGTTTTCAGCTATCAACGTCAGCATTTTTAGCTATCAATTTCAGCATCTTCAGCTATCAACACTAGAATCTTTAGTGACCAAATTCAGCTTCCAGCATTCACACTAGTAATATCA
The DNA here is from genome assembly GCF_002922805.2 of Oryzias melastigma. Lineage (NCBI taxonomy): Eukaryota > Metazoa > Chordata > Actinopteri > Beloniformes > Adrianichthyidae > Oryzias > Oryzias melastigma. The sequence goes on from NC_050513.1 coordinate 2,634,659, forward strand.
CAGGTAATGCTATATATCTAGTTAACAATTATGTTAAAACTTTAGGTTTTAAAGTTTTAAAAATGTAGCTTTAGAGTGTTTAATAAATGTTTATACCGTTCGGCCCGCGACCTAAGGTGTGTTTTGGATTTTGGCCCCTTGAGCGATTGACTTTGACACTCCTGCTCTACGGCATCACCGGGTGGTCTACGACTTTTGTGCCCCGTACAGGTTTGGCCATTTTTTGCCAGCAGACAACCCAACCAAAGCTTAATCAAATCAGTCCTTTCTTTAGTAATGTCAACACATTTAAGGATGCTTTAAGATGTTGAAGTTGCAGAAGCGCTCCGTTGGACCTGGAAGTGGCGCGGTAAAGTCAGTTCGGTGCTGATCAGACGGTTCCAGCTGTGAGGGCATCACCTTCTTTCAGCCGTTGGGCTGTTTGTCAGGAGCGTGCACCAGCTTGAGCCGGTGCCAGTCGGGCAGACGTGATGCGAACGGATCCGCGAGAGCATCTGCCGGCACAGCGGGCGGCGTTATGTGATAAACGCTGATTTCACCCTCCATTGGATCGAGCTAGCGGTGATAGCCACCTCTTCCCCTCTCACCCGTCCTATTAAACCCTCATTATTCATTTACTCGCGCAGGAGCCGGTGCACACAAACGCGCTCCAGCAAACTGGAATTTCAGCTCACATTTCATCTGAAAGCGGTCAAGGACACAAACCGTCTTTTCACCGGCAGGGAAAAAAAAGACGCCGGCTTCTTCCCCACTCGGAGAGCAAAGTTCTCCCATCCGGTAATGAACAGCAGCGTTTGTGTGAACCGCTGCACTGCCAAGGAGCTTAATTCTATCAGGCTGTGAGCCGGACAGCCGTAATTACATTTGTGACACAAATCCTGTCTCTCAAATTGAGCGTTTTATTCCCGAGCCCCCCCTCCCTCTCTAGTTCTCTAACCCCTTATTCCCCATAAATCCCACTTCCTCTCAGAAAGTCAATTTGGGACTTAAAAGGCAGAAACACTCCGCTTACTTTTGACCGTTTTTTCTTCAAAGATTCAAGTCCTTCAAATGACAATAAAGCGGGTCGTGGGTTGGTACTGCAAAGAGGACGGTCCTCTGCAGGCTTTGGAGTCCACCTGGACCCCCCAAAGGTCTTTTCTTGAATCCCTTCTTCCTGCTGAATTAGCTTCGGCCTTCGCCGTGCTCCTGCTCCGCCGCCACCGCTCTTTCATTCTCCGTTTGGAGGCCAAGCCACAGTACCCTTCCCTCTGTTGCTTATGCATGAGCCTGTCAGTTTCCATATTGCTGTAATTCTCATCCGTACTCATTCGTGGTGTGAGTTTCTCAGGGAGAATTCCAAATTCTTTTCCTTTCAAGTGGATCCTGCTTCTTCGCCCTTCGTCTTTATGGTTTGGGGGGTTTAACTTTCAATGTTAAAGACCCTTTTTTAAGTGACGTCACACAAAATGGCAAAGTTGACAGCTGAATGCTGTTGAGACCAATTTTATGTAAATAATAAAAGGTGATCTATCTCTGGGGCCCCCAAACTATGGCCCGCGGGCCGGATACACATTTGGCCCGGCCTCCCACAAACTATCAGAAACGCAGATCGAGACTCTTATAATTTTTTTTATTTCGAGCTTAGCTAATATTTCAGCTACAAGCTAGATATTTTGGCTAATTTAGAATTTTTTTTTCATTTTTTAGGCTAATTTGGAGCTTTACTAATATTTTAACTTTGTTTGTTTTTTTTTTGGTTAAATTTGACATTTACCAGTTTTTTAGCCTTTTTGGCACTTAGCAAATATTTCAGCTATGTGCTAGCTTTTTTTTTTGGCTAATTTAGGCTTTTTTTTCATTTTTTAGGCTAATTTGGAGCTTAGCTAATATTTCAGCTACAAGCTAGCTGTTTTGGCTAAATTAGACATTTTACCAGTTTTTAGCTTATTTGGCATTTAGCAAATATTTAAGCTACATGCTAGCATTTTTTAAGCTAATTTAGAATTTTTTTTTAGTTTTTTGACTAATTTGGAGCTTAGCTAATATTTTAGCTTTATGCTAGCTGTTTTGGCTAAATTACACATTTTACCAGTTTTTTTATTCTAATTTGGCATTTAGCAAATATTTCAGCTATGTGCTAGATTTTTGGCTAATTTAGACTTTTTTTCATTTTTTTTAGGTTAATTTGGAGCTTAGCTAATATTTCAGCCACAAGCTAACTATTTTGGCTAAATTAGACATTTTACCAGTTTTTTAGCTTATTTGGCATTTAGCAAATATTTAAGCTTCATGCTAGCGTTTTTTAAGCTAATTTAGATTTTTTTTTTTAGTTTTTTGGCTAATTTGGAGCTTAGCTAACATTTTAGCTATATGCTAGCTGTTTTGGCTAAATTACACATTTTACCAGTTTTTTAGGCTAATTTGGCATTTAGCTTATAGCTCCGTTACATGCTAGCGATATTGGCTAATTTATTAATTTTTTTCAGTTTTTTAGAATAATTATGCATTTTGACAATATTTTAGCTAGCTGTCGGCTTCAGCCATTTCAGTTATCAACTTTAGCATTTTCAGCTTCAGTGTTTTTAGTTATCCATTTCAGCATCTTCAGCAGCCACATTCAGCTTACAGCATTCACACTAGCATTATCGCAGGTAATGCTATATATCTAGTTTTCAAAAGGTTTTAGTGATATTTATTTCTATGAAGATTACAGAAATGAATTATAGAGAAGAAAACAGTTATGTTACCCTCACAGGGATAAGGCTGGGTACCTAACCAATTGTAACAGAAATATTTGCAATATTTATTTTCTAAATGTCCTACTTGGTTGTATCTTTTCCCTCTTAGATCAAATGTCAGTATTCCTCCTGCAGAATGATCCACAGCTGCGTCCATAAAATCATATGGATGATATTAAATCAGTCGTGCATTATTTCTCTCTGACAACCCAGTTTACAGGCACCTTACTGAATGCTGCTTGTTTGATCATTAATGAAATTCAGATTTTCTTCTTTTAATTTATGCTAATCCTACCGCTAGCTTTCCACGACTGAGAATGTTGGCCAAACGTTAAAGGTCGAGACGGGCCCAGATGCACATCGCTGCATGTTGGCCGCGCATGTTTTAACTGCACCCAAGACTAAATGTAGTTGTTGTAATAAGAAATATTTGTTGTTTTTCGGGGTATTTTAAGGTGTAAATGTAAAAAAGCGAAACCAGAGACACTATATTAACCAGAAATCGCTCTGTACACTTGTCGTTTTGTGTGACGTCACATGAAATTATTACATTTTTTTTGTTTGAATTCATCTTTATTTATAAAACAACAAAAACATTATAATTTCACTTAAAATAATGACATTTTTCTTGCTTAAGCACTTGTAATTTTGTGTCCGAGTTCTGTCTTTTCTTACTAACTTAACATTTGGTTAGGACCCCTCTGTGTCAGTTTTTGACGTTTTGGGTTTCCCCAACTTGTCGTTCTTTTGTTTTTTTACTTCCTATTAAATCGAGGGTCCCCAATTCCAAACCGTGAATCAGGCCAATACCGGTTCACGTCTGGTAGCGGATCAGAGCCCAGTTTGCGCATAGTACTGCGTCTAGTTCTGGTTCAGGTCCAGTACCATGTCTGGTACCGCGCCTCATAACAAATCCACTACCGCATCCAGTGTTAGGTTAGGGTACCTGGTTCAGGTACGGTACTGGACACATCCCAAGGAACAGTCTGTGTCCGGCGCCGCATCCGGTACTGTGTCTGTTGCCGGGTCAGAATGCCTGTACCAGTACTGGGCGCATCCCGAGGAACAGTACTCGTCCGGTGCCACATCTGACTCTGGTGCCGGGTCAGGGTGCCGGTATTGGACCTATCCCGACGAATCAGACCACGTCTGGTACTATGTCCGGTGCTGGGTCAGGGTACCAGTACTGGCTTTTGGTACTCAACTGTGGATGAGAATGTGTTGTGTATAGGTTGTTTCCCAGAAATCTTTGCAAAAAACACAAGATTGGTGAATATAGACCACAATGCATTGTGTCTGAACAATTTGTCATAAAAAAATGTATATGTATTCATTTAAAAATGTTTAAATGTAACATTTGTGGTTTTACAAATAATAATTTCAAAGATTATTTTGAAACTAATGAAGGAAGAAAACAAGCGCAGGAAACATAGATACTGTTGAGATACTATTACGGTCTCATTCTTGTGTGGGTTTGCTGCAAAGTGAGCTCACCAGGTTTTAGATTCTGCAGTTAATCTCGCCCTAATATATTTTGCCTAAACATGTTTCACCCGTTAATTAGACATAAAATATGCTTGTATGGTTTGTTTACTGCGGCCAGACGATAACGTTAATGTTTTAAGTACCCCTCTTTTCCAAACTTCTTGAGTTCATATACTGAAGAGCGGGCCCTAAATTTAATTGCAGAGCAAATGACTTTTGCAGGGTTTAATGCAGATGCCCTTTAATTGAATAAGGTAATGTGACTCCAGGAGATGGTTATAAGCGTAATGCTTCATAAACAGTGGGCTAAAAATTGCTTAAAGCTCATGGTCTCAATGAGATTACTGCGTCTCATTTTAGCAGTATATCGAATTTGCAGCAATAGTCCCTCCCTCGTCCGTCGGCGACAAATCTTTCTTCCCGGTTTCTCTTCCATCTGCTCTTTCTGTTGTGTTAGTGGAAAAAGAGAAGCTTTGTGGTGAAATAGGTAGTACTTTAACGTGGACTTCCTCCTAACACAAACGACTAAAACACAGGAAATGGTGGTCAATTTGGAGGAAATGTGACATTTATGTGCATTTCTAAAGTTAGATTAGTGTCCGTTTACTTCAGGAGGTCATCAAACGTGCCACAAAGGAGAATCCTTCTCCACCGTCTCAGTCCATGTTTGTCTCTGCTCTCTCAGAGCCCTCCGCTGGAGGAGCGTTCGGCCCCACCCTGGGCCTCCAGAAGTCCAGTTCTCTGGAGAGCCTCCTGACCGCCATGTCGGAGCAGAGCCACGCCCCCGTGCCCTTCCATCGGCCGCGGCCCAACATGGTCCGAGGGCGAGGGTGCAACCAGAGCTTCCGCAACGCCATCGACCGGTCGTACGACGGGCCTTCTGAGGACGGTAAGAGCGGAACAGCAGATCAGAGGTCGTACTGCTGAGTTACTTAGAGTTTTTCTGTGTTCTTTCTCAGGTAACGCTTATTCTCATTACTTACTTTAATTTATTCTTGAACTCGTAGGTATGAATTCTTTTTTTATTATGCTTTAGAAACAGAAAGAATGATAAACTGATAAACTGTACTTGTGATAATGACAACAATAAACTGAATCTAGTCTAGTCTGTTCTGATCGGATTGGATGTCTTTAATCAAATCCAATTTAATCTAGCCTGGTTTGGTCTGGCAATCAAATCTAATATAATCTAATCTGGTCTGGTAATCCAATCAGATCTAATCAGGTCCTATCTGATCTTATCTCATCTAATCTCATCCAGTCTAATCTGGTCTAGTCTGATCTGGAAATTATACTCAATTTAATCTAGTCTGGTCTGGTCTGGTAATCTAGTCTAATCTTATCAGGTCTGGTCTGGTGATCCACTCCAGTCTAATCTAATCTTATCTTGTCTGGTAATCTAATCTAACCTGGCCTGGTAATCAAATCTAATCTAATTTAATTGGGCTTGGTCTGTCTAGTAATCTAATCTAATCTGGTCTTCTAATCTAATCTAGTCTGTTCAGGTAAATCAATTTAATCTAATCTGGTTTCGGGTTGGTAATACAATCTAATCTGATCTGGTAATCCAATCTAATCTGATCTGGTAATCCAATCTAATCTAATCTGACCTGGTAATCCAATCTAATCTAACCTGGCCTGGTAATCCAATCTAATCAAATTTAAGGGGACTTGGTCTGTCTAGTAATCTAATCTAATATGGTTTGGTAATCTAATCTAATCTGGTTTGGTTTTGTCTGGTAATCTAATATAATCTGGTTTTCTAATCTAATCTAGTCTGGTCTGGTAACCCAATTTAATCTAATCTGGTTTTGTCTGGTAATCTAATATAATCTGGTTTTCTAATCCAATCTAATCTGGTCTGGTAATCCAATTTAATCTAATCTGGTTTGGTCTTGTCTGGTTATCGTTATCTAATCTAATCGGGTTTGGTAATCTAATCTAATCTGGTTCGGTTTTGTCTGGTAATCTAATATAATCTGGTTTTCTAATCCAATCTAATCTGGTCTGGTAATCCAATTTAATCTAATCTGGTTTAGGATGGTAATCCAATCTAATCTGATCTGGTAATCTAATCTGGTTTGGTCTGGTAATCCAATCTAATCTGATCTGGTAATCTAATCTGGTTTGGTCTGGTAATCCAATCTAATCTGATCTGGTAATCCAATCTATTTTATTCTAATCTGGTCTGATTTGGTAAAATGCCTTATAAGACATTAACAACTGTTAGCACTTTATTAAACATTATTAGCATTTAAAGACATTTATTAGATTTGATAAAACATTGGATATTTTTTCAGCCTTTCTATAGCCTTCATAAGACAATTATAAAGCATTTTGAGCTATTTTGAGACTTTATGAGACCCTTCATTTCCTTTTTTAGGGTTGTGGAACTCGTGTCTAGTTTGACTTGAGTCGTTTTTCAAGTATGGCCGTCCGTCGTGTGAAGCTCCTTCTCGTGAATTGTTATCCGTTCTTGAGGTGAAGGATCCTCTCCTCCACTTCTAGTATCCATTTTAAATTAGCGACCACAAAGCCGCGGCACATCAGCTGGAGAGCCGAGGCCTGCTGAGAGACGATCTCACCCTCTAATGAAACGCCGTAGGATTTTATCCACTCAGCAATTTACCGACTGTATATCTATATGTCCGTTTCCTCCAGACGACGACGGCTCGGATCAGAGCTCCGGCCACGAGACCCCGGCCAGCAGCTCCTCCCGCCAGGACCTGGACGCCGACGAGGGGAAGAAGAAGAAGAAAACCAAAGGGAAGAAGAAGGAGAAGAAGAGCAAGGGGAAGAAGAAAGGCGAGGATTCTGGAGACGACCTGGAGAAGAAACCCAAAAAGAAGGGCTTTGGGATCTTACGGTAGGAGGTTTTACTGTCAAATATCCCATCCGTTCCTCCTGGAAATGCAGAAATCGATGCCCTACTTTCTCCTACTTAACTGTGAACAAATGACCCCAGCGAGCCCAGCGGGATTATGGGATACAGGCTGATTGGCTATGAAGCTTGAGTGTAATGAAGAGCCTCCATTATTCCTCCATCTTGCTGAAGTCGCGCAGACTCGGCACGAACCATCAGCTTGTTTATCAGCATGTCCCCATCGCCGTTCGAGGTGGGCCAATCCCCAACAGCAGTTCTTATCTGCCGGCGGTGACACGCCGTGGCCGGTGTATCGCCACACTTCCAACACTTGAGATTCAATTAGGCTGTGACGAGAGATAGCGCCGGCTGAGCGTCGGACTACAGATGGCCGATAAGAATCCAATCGGCCGCGGTGTCAAGGGCGGTAATGGAAGACGCTGGGAGTCTGCTGGGGGAAGTAGGGCAGGAGCGGGAAGGGCGGCATGAAGGACACGGAGCAGCAGAAGACGAGGGGTGTTAGAGATCGGGTCAGATCCTCATGGATCCTGACACATTCAGGCTCGGATGCGAGACACACTGCTGCAACATTTGAAAGACGTTTTCCAGTTTCACTGCAAAGACAAGAGAGTACACAGACCAAGAAGAATAGTCTATTTCGCAAGGAAAAACATTTTAAATTTTGAGAAAAAAATGTCTTGGTGACTAGAAGGTTCTGCCACTAATCAACTATTAAAATTGACGACTAATTTAATAGTCGATTAGTCGTTACTTTATAGTAAACAGAGTCAGAGTGTAGTAAAGTTATAATGGCATTCTGTTAGCTTTTTGGACTATTTTGGCATTTACCAAGGTTTTTTAGGCTATTTTGGAGTTTAGCTAATATTTCAACAGCATGCTAGCTGTTTTGGCTAATTTAGGCTTATTTTTATGTTATATACTAATTTGAAGTTTAGCTAATATTTCAGCTACATGCTTCTACATGCTTCTAGCTGAGTGACGAAGCTAAGCGGCTAACCACCTCTAGCTGAGTGACGAAGCTAATTGGCTAACCACCTCTAGCTGAGTGGCGAAGCTAAGCGGCTAACCACCTCTAGCTGAGTGGCGAAGCTAAGGAAGCTAAGCAGCTAACCACCTCTAGCTGAGTGGCGAAGCTAAGCGGCTAACCACCTCTAGCTGAGTGGCGAAGCTAAGCGGCTAACCACCTCTAGCTGAGTGACGAAGCTAAGTGTCTGAGCACTGCTAGCTTCTTGGAGAAATTGTGTGTTTGTGTTAGCCTGGTGGAGGTTCTGGCAGTGCAGACTTCCTGGTAGGTGCTGTTTTTACCTTGTGACGTCAGCACGATGGGGCCCGCCCATTTTCATGAGTATGGGAGGGGCTGCTGCTGAGATCAAAGGTCTTCAGAGCATTACTCAGAAATGCATGAACTGATCAAAATACCGTTTTGGGTTTTTTTATAGTGAGGAATAAAAAGTATAATGCACTTAAAAGCCCCAAAAGTTTAAAGCAAACACATGTTGAGTTCTTAAAGTGCATTTTCATTCATAATAATGGATTGAAGCTCCTCTTTACTAAAATGAACAGTCATGTTCTCCGTGCAGCATGTGGTGCTGCTGTTTGCTGCATCCAAACTCCTTTAGTTTGTCAGAAACGGTCTCAACCATTCTCTGCAGCACCGTCTCTATAAGTCAACCATGCCGTAAAAGCCCCGCCCCCCCTCGACTGGCCTTTATCCGGCCAACTTGATTATTATTGAACTTGAAATATGACTTAATTAGCCAGCACTGGGCTCAGCCAGCTCGCCGCTCTTAAATGATATTTTACTGGGACGGCAGCATTAGGAAAAGGGCAGATTGTAACCACGCGACCTCAATTTACCTCTGCGGGGAAAGTGTGCGCGGCAGCAGCCGTGGAGCGGGTTCTGTCACTTTGAGCGACTGTAATTATTTAGTTTAGCCGTTTCCACTGTTTGTGGGAGCAGCTTGTGTTTGGCCGCACTGCCGGATTTTGCAAACGGCGGCGAAACGGCGACCACTGGAAGTTGCAGGTTTTTTGTTTTTCTTTTTCTGAAGGTTTCTGGACTCTAAAGTAGTTTTTAAAAATAAATGATTTTATTTTTGCCTATTTGGTGACAGATAAATTAAAAGGCTCACAGACAGAAGCTGCTGGATTTCAGCTCGTGGTTAATGAGCTCAGTAGTGGTTTGGGATTTTGCTGCTAAACCAGATAAAATACTAAAAATGTAGAAGTTTTTGTTCGTCCATTTCTGTTTGTCAGTTTTTTGCCACCAAAAAACGTTCGACAGACTCTTAATGCAGACGGGTGAGCGGCTATATGGAGCTAGCCATGGTACTACCTGCGTTTGATAGAATTTGAGCGCCGATGGGTAAGCAGCTACATGCAGCTGGCTGTTGTCCTGCCAGCATTCGATAGACTCTTGTGGACGGAGACAGATTGAGAGGACCTAGATGCAGATAGCTGGTTTCCTGCCTGCGCTCGACTGACTCTGAACGCAGACGGGTCAGTACTCGACAGACTCTGGTGACTGCAGATGCAGGTCCATCGTCCTGCAGACTGAGACGTGGCCTCAGGGTCTTCGCCTCTGACAGGGCAGCAGAGACTGGGACTTTAGCTTTAGTCTTCAGTCACTCGTCAGCAGACGCTGACCCGCTCACGGCTTCAGATGTCCTTATCAAAGATGGATATTTACTTGATTTTCCATAAAAAGATTCCCGGCTGTGACTTCAGTTGAAAGTGAAGGCCGGGCTGCAAACCTTAAAGTCTGCGTCTGTGCCGTGGGTGATCATGACATTCATTCTGAAGTGGAGGCTTACGTTTGAGCTCTCGCTCTGCGTTGTTTTTGGATCCGGATTAGACTTGTGGGTCAGGGTTTGAAGGATACAGCTTGTGACTAACACACTTTGATTGTGTCATCAAACGGCTGCGGCGCTCCTCTGACACGCGCCGTGCTCTGAATGCACCACGGAGACGCAGCTCGCGCCGCCTTACAGATGCGTGTCACCGGTCAACCCCGCGGCTCTCCTCGGCCCCGACACGTCCCGTCTGTCCCGTCACTGTCGGCGCGGATCGATCCGAGCTGTCACCCCGAGAACCACCTTCCACCCGTTTGAGGGGCGCAGACGTCCTGATCTGCTGTTTACAAACCGATGTACGCTGTCAGACGGCCGCCGCCGCTCCCCGTTTGGAATCTGACAGGAAAGCAAGCCAATTAGCATCAGCCGTTCCGCTCTCACGCTATCTCCCAGCAGCAGAACGTGCAGGTCGGAGGGCTGCGCCGCTCTCCGCAACACTTCAGACACGAGAAGTTTTAAGCTGGATTTAACACAAAACGCCTTATATTTGAGTTATTTAGCCGAGGATGAACTCAATGCAACAAGTCCAATTAACGGCAAGAGAACCGGCCAGGAGTCTGCTGAAAAACGTGTGTTGAGTTAGTTTTTTGGTATTATGAAGGCATTCT
>NC_050513.1:2645426-2647050 GCF_002922805.2 Oryzias melastigma
CTTGTATAATTTTGACAAAATATATTTTTATGGAGAGTAAAATATTGAAAGTTATTTAGGGTAGGGCTGCCACGATTATTCGACTAATTGACGACTAATCGACTATTAAAATAGTCGACAACTAATTTGGTTGTGGAAGTGTCGTTTTTTTTGTTTGTTTTTTCCTTGTTTTGATCTTAAAACTATGGTTCGCGCCTTCTATTGCAGGAGTCTTCCATTCTCTTTGTCCCACATGCGCAGTGATGCTAATCCGGTCAGCAGTGACGTCACAGGAAGTTCTCGGTAGTCTCATAACAACAAGCTAGCTCGAAAATGTGGGAAGCATAAGGAAAATAAAAGAGAAAAAAGTGTCAAATGTAATTTCTGCAAGACAGAACTTGTGTTCCATGAGAGCACTATGGCGATAAATGATCACCTGAAGATGAAGCATGTTGAGACTGAGTTTGATCACGCTGAACAGAGAGCTTCGTCTAGCTAAGCTAACATCGGCGCTAACACAGCTACCGCTGCCGCAGCTGTCATTACTGCGCTGTTTGGAGATGAACCAGAAGATCTCCAGCAGATCCGTGTCTACGGCGCTTCTGTCTGCATAGTGAACGTTTCAGAATCTGCGCTCTGCGATACATGCTAGCTGTTTTGGCTAATTTAGGCTTTTTTTCCATTTTTTAGGCTGTTTTGAAGTTCAGCTACAAGCTAGCTGTTTTGGTTGATTTGGGCTTTTTTTAATTTTAGGCTATTGTGGAGTTTAGCTAATATTTCAGCTACATGCTAACTATTTTGGCTAATTTAGGAGTTTTTTTTAGGCTAATATTGCATTTAGCTAATATTTTAGGTAGCAATCAGCTTCAGCGTTTTTAGCTATCAATTTCAGCATCTTCAGCTACCAGTACTAGCATCTTTAGCGGTTAAATTCAGCTTACAGCGTTCACACTAGCATTATCGTAGGTAATACTATATATCTAGTTTTTAGTTATTTTAAAGCTAATGATGGTTAAGATGTGTGCTTTCATCCACTTTGCGAATGACCAAGTTAGTCGACTAATCAGAAAAAAAAATCGGTGATGAGTCGACTATTAAAATAACCATTTGTGGCAGCACTACATGACAGCTGCTTCCGCTGTGTTTCTGTGTCTCTGTGAAAGAGTTTGAAGGCTGTTCCGCATTAACCCAAGAGGAGGAAAAATAGGGGACTGTTTTTTTTGTTTATTGTCTCCACGAAAATAAGTAAAATATCACAGTTCCAGAGACCCAAGCAGGCTGTTCACGCTCATGCTCACCATTTCAGTGGTCTTATATGATTGCAGGAAAGGCAGAAGTATTGTCTTCAACGTACTGAACGGAGTGGAAGTGATTGACATGTCCTAAGACAAATAGACGTTCAGTGAAACATGAGGAACCAATTGCAGCATCTTCATTCGGTTTTGGTTGAGCTGAGGTTGGACCAACCATAATCCTACCGCAGGTCATTAGCTTATACAACTTCTATCATCCATACAAATACTGTACTATATATTTATGGTCATTGGTACGTTCCGTTTTCATGATGTCCCTTTTGATGGCCGTACAAACATCAGGACGCACCTGCACTCAAGGTGTGGCTGCTCCTCTCTATGACCCTCCACGG
>NC_050513.1:2648031-2654030 GCF_002922805.2 Oryzias melastigma
CAGCGTTTTCAGCTATTAGCTTCCGTGATTTTAACTATCAATTTTAGCATCTTCAACTATCAGCACTAGCATCTTTAGCAGTTAAATTCAGCTTACCGCATTCACACTAGCATTATCAAAGGTAATGCTATATATCTAGTCGACTGTTAAAATAATCGTTTGTGGCAGCGCTACATGACAGCTGCTTCCGCTGTGTTTCTGTGTCTCTGTGACAGAGTTTGAAGGCTGTTCCGCATTGAACCGAGAGGAGGAAAAATAGGGGACTTTTTTTTGTTTATTGTCTCCACGAAATTAAGTAGAATATCACAGTTCCGGAGACCCGAGCAGGCTGTTCACGCTCATGGTCACCATTTCAGTGGTCTTAAATGAGCCCGCCCACGATTGCAGGAAAGGCAGAAGTAATGTCTAGAACTTCAACGTACTGAACGGAGTGGAAGTGATTGACATGTCCTAAGACAAATAGACGTTCAGAGAAACATGAGGAACCAATTGCAGCATCTTCATTCGGTTTTGGTTGAGCTGAGGTTGGACCAACCATAATCCTACCGCAGGTCATTAGCTTATACAACTTCTATCATCCATACAAATACTGTACTATATATTTATGGTCAATGGTACGTTCCGTTTTCATGATCTCCCTTTTGATGGCCGTACAAACATCAGGACGCACCTGCACTCAAGGTGTGGCTGCTCCTCTCTATGACCCTCCACGGTTCTGGATAAACTACCATTCTCCAAACAGGAAGTAGAGGAAAATCACATGTTAATAGTCTTTTTTTATTTTTTCTGTCTCCTTTTGCCAAAGACTTCACGATACAAACTTCCAGATCAGCAGACTGTTGAACTGGAGGACTAACCATACTTTGGTATTTGTATGGAGGAAAAAGTTGACGTCTCTGGACGGGCCTTCATCTGTGTAGGAAAAGCCTCGCCGTAATCCGTCTGACATGTTTGTGTGGGCGTCTCAGCGCGGCGTTAAGCTGTGTCGCGGGTATAGTGGAGGTGCATTACTTAATCCTGTACTCCGTAGGTGGATCGCTTTGATCCGGCTTTTCATCGGGCGTTTAAGGGGAGATGCAGAGACGTCAGATTGATGCATTTGAGAGAAAAAAAGTACATTTAAACCTTAAAGACCAACCTTTCGTCTGAATAGCTCCACTCTATTCATGCGTCTGGAATAATTTGTGTTTTTGTTTTTTTTTTATTTTATATTTTAGATTCAGCCGGTCTGTCATATTGACACTATATGCCATCACAGTCTTTAAGTCTCACCCTTTACTCCCAAACTGTTGAAAACCAGTCTGCAGGAAAGGCAAATGACTGGATAAGCTGAATTCTAGCGATTTATTTTTTCTTTCTATTAGGACTGCCACGATTAGTCGACTAATCTACGACTAATGTAATCATCGATTAGTCGTTATTTTAGTAGCATGCTAACGTTTTTACTAACTTTGCTTTAATTTAGTTTACTATTTTATTTTACTGGGGAAGTTTAGCTTTTTTTTTTTTTTTTTTAGCTTAGCTAGTATTTAAGCAATGTGTTAGCTTTTCGCTTTTCTAGCTAATGTGGCATTTCCTGAGGTTTTTTAGGCTAAGTTAGAGTTTAGCTAATATAGCATCTAGCTAATGCTTTTTTGCCAATTTAATTTACTGAAGAAGTTTAGGTTATTTTGGATTTTAGCTAATGTTTTAGTAACATGCTGCTGTTTTTGGCTAATATTTATGTACAGGGGTTTTTAGGCTAATTTAGAGTTTAGCTTCTATTTTAGTAGCATGCTAACGTTTTTACTAATTTAGTTAACTGAGGAAGTTTAGCTTTTTTTTTTAGCTTAGCTAGTATTTAAGCAATGTGTTAGCTTTTCTAGCTAATATGGCATTTTCTGAGGTTTTTTAGGCTAAGTTAGAGTTTAGCTAATATAGCTTCTAGCTAATGTTTTTTGCTAATTTAATTTAGTGAAGAATTTTAGGCTATTTTGGAGTTTAGCTCAAATTTGAGAAATATGTTAGCTTTTTGGCTAATTTGGCATCTACTGAAGTTTTTAATGCCTTTTTTGAGTCTAGGTAATTATTAGCAACCTAGTAATGTTTTTTTTAATGTCTTACTGGCATTTTTTAGGCTAATTTAGAGTTTAGCTTCTATTTTAGGAGCATGCTAACGTTTTTACTAATTTATTTTACTGAGGAAGTTTAGCTTTTTTTAGCTTAGCTAATATTTAAGCAGTGTGTTAGCTTTTCTGGCTAATGTGGCATTTCCTGAGGTTTTTTAGGCTAAGTTAGAGTTTAGCTAATATAGCATCTAGCTAATGATTTTTGCTAATTTATTTTACTGAAGAATTTTAGGCTATTTTGGAGTTTAGCTAATATTTTAGTAACATGCTAACGTTTTTGGCTAATTTCTTATCTATTGAGGTTTTTTAGGCTAATTTAGAGTTTAGCCAATATTTTAGCAACAGGCTAACATTTTTGAATAATTCAGTTTACTGAGAAATTTATTCTATTTTGCACTTTAGCTAGTATTTAAGCCACATACTAAATATTTTTGTAAAATTTTCATGTATTAGGCATTTTTAAGCAATTTTACTAAAAATCTTTTAGAAACTTAGGTCAACTTCAACGCTCTTTTATAGTTCTTTAACAACATTTTCAGTCTTTTAGCAAATTTAACATTTTGCAAATAGCTTTTGCATTTTCAGTAAATCCTTTCAGCTATTAAAGTAAATTGCATCACCATTTTCAGCAAAAAGTTTCAGCATTTAGCGACTACTTTCTAGTTTAACCCTTTAACACCTGAGGTGTCACCTGCGATGCATAAACCCAAAATCTCTAACATACTATTCGACTAATCGGAGAAAACAATCAGCCGATTATTAAAATAATAATTTATGGCAGCTCTACTTTCCATAACTCTGATTTGTGCACAATTTGCTCCTTGCTCGATTCCTGACGCCTTAACTATGAAAAGCTGCCAAGTATTTTTTTTTTCACCATCTGTGAGAATAGCAGCTTCCTGTACTCACTATTGAGGCATAATTCTAATTTACAACTTTGCCATGGAGGCAAACAGACGCGGGCGCTATCACTGTCAACAGCCGCCGGAAAACAAATTAACTTTTTTCCTCCCTTTTTTTTTTCTTTTTTCCCTCCCGTTCGCAGCAGCAGGCAGCTCCTCCTGAAATGATGTGCGGGTTTATTGGTCTTGATGTGAGCTGCCAGTCAAATATCAGAGGGACAGTGCAGATGAGGAAATCCTCCTGCGTACAGGAGCACGGCTCCATCGCTCCCCTTGAAATGTGTCCTCCTCTTCCTCACTCCAAAGCTCCTTTCTTTTTTGTTTCTTAAAGCTGCGTACCTCTAGTTCAAGCGTGTTTGGCTCTCAGATTTACAGCTGAGAACGAGGGAAGAGGAGAAGCAGCCGTTTGACCGTGAAGCAGCTCCGCTGGAGCACTGAAGGATTCATGACTTCATTCATGGGTTTGTTTAGCCTCTCCTGGACCCTCTCTGGAGGTTTAGAGGCCTCAAACCCATCCGGCCTTAATCCTGAGGAGGAATCGGATCTGATCAGGAATATGGAGAGAAAATAGACTCAACCTGATTCGTGCGTGTCTAATTCTTGATTTGTGCGTAGTTATGGTTTTGTGTGTGCATAAATGTGGATTTGTGTGTAACTTTAGATTTGTGCGTGTGTAATTCTTGATTTGTAACTCATACTTGATGTATATAAGTACAAAAATTGTGACATTTAAAAAAAACCAAGATGCAATTTACACACATGCACACCTTAAAATTACAACAGCTGTAACTAATTTACACACAAATCTTTGAAAAGTACGCACAAATCGGTTGCTACGCACACACAAAACCACATTTATGTCTTATATAGCTAATGCTGTCGTAATTATAAGCTGTGCATGTGTAAATTGTAAGTTTTATAATTTCACAGTTTTTGTAATTACTCACAAAATATATTGTATGAATAAACAAGAATTTACAGGCAAATCGAGAATTACAAACGCACAAAACCAAATTTATACGCAAAACAAGAATTACACACAAACAAATCCAAAGTTAGTCACAAATCAAAAATTACACACGCACAAAACCAAAGTTACACACAAATACAAAGTTACACACATATCAAGAATTACACACGAATACAAAATTTACAAATCAAGAATTAAACACACAAAACCAAAGTTACACAAAAATCCAAAGTTATGCACAAATCAAGACTTTACGCACCAACAAATACAAGATTACACACAAAACAAGAATTACACACAAACAAATCCAAAGTTAGGCACAAATCAAAAATTACACATGCACAAAACCAAAGTTACACACAAATCAAGAATTACACACAAATATAAAATTTACAAATCAAGAATTACACACACAAAACCAAAGTTAAGCACAAAATCAAGAATTACGCACCAAAGAAACCAAAGTTAGTCACAAATCCAAATTTACTCACAAATCAAGAATTATGCACCAACAAATCCAAAGTTACACACAAATCAAGAACTACTCACACACAAATCATAGTGAGTCTATTTTCTCTCCATATGCCGTCACCTCATTGATAATCGTTGAAGTGATCCCCCTGACTGAGGACCCGCTCTCCTCTACAGAGAACCATCACCCATACATCAACATCAACCCACACTACGACCTACAGCCTCCATTTCTGGTGATCAGCTTCACGATCCATCAGCTCCCCTCCTTAAGACATCCAAACCGACCCGTCTGCAGAGCAGACGCCACCTGTCCCATCGCTCAGCGGCCAATCAAAGCCACTCCTCTGACCACAGGAAATAGTCACGACCAATTAGCGTACGATCCCTCCAACCCAACGACAAACATTCAGCCTCTACGCGAGGAAGTGATTCCACCTCCAATCGGAGCGTTGTCTGTGTGATGGATGGCCTTCCTCCAGACACATGGATGACCACGCTCTGACCTCGCGCCGCCACGGATCTTCCACTCTGACCTCTGCTGACCACACCAGGTGGAGACGTCTAGGACAGTCTCACCTTTCTCCCCAGACTTTAGTTGGATAAAAGTTCAACATTGCTCAGATATTTACAGTTTTGACCTTGTTAGGCGATCCGTGTAATGTTTCCTTCACGTGTTTCATGAGGGGAAAATTCGGACACAGCTGGAGCGTGGAGATCTGCTCCATCGCCAGGACAAAGGTCTCCTGAAAACCATACAGATTTAGCAGCGGTCCCTCCTGTAAGCTAACGTGCAAAAGTGTTGTTACGTCCCCTCATCGTCTTGAAACTACTGCGTTATCCATCCATCACTCTTCTGAACACATAGAGCACGTGTCAAAGGCCCGGGGGCCGGATCCGGCCCTCCAAGTAATTCTATCCGGCCCTCCAGATCATTTTATTTTTTTGTTATTAATGGACCGATGTTATCTTTTGGGTATTTCTAACTCATATAATTTTGACAAAATGTATATTTATGGAGAGAAAAATATTGAAAATTATTTAAGTTTATTTATTCTGGAATAATATTTCTGCCTTTTTATTCACAATTATGTTATATTTTCAGTTTTAAAGTTTTAACATTGGCATTCTGCTGGCTTTAGGAGTATTTTGGCATTTACCAAGATTTTTTAGGCTATTTTGGAGTTAAGCTAACATTTCTGCTACATGCTAGCTGTTTTTGCTAATTTAAGCTTGTTTTCATTTTTTAGCTATTTTGGTGTTAAGCTAATATTCAGGCTACACGCTAGCTGTTTTGGTTAATTTAGGGGGTTTTTTTCAGTTTTTTAGGCTATTTTGTAGTTTAGGTATTATTCAGTTTTATGCTAGCTGTTTTGGCCAACCATTTTTTTTCTTTGTAGTTTTAAGGCTAATTTGGCATTTTGCTAATATCTTGTGGCTATCAACTTCAGCTTTTTTAGCTATCAACTTCAGCTTTTTCAGCCATCATCTTCAGCATTTTTAGCTATCAACTTCAGCTTTTTCAGCTATCAACTTCAGCATTTTTAG
>NC_050513.1:2654087-2686052 GCF_002922805.2 Oryzias melastigma
TATTTTGGTGTTAAGCTAATATTCAGGCTACACGCTAGCTGTTTTGGTTAATTTAGGGGGGTTTTTTTCAGTTTTTTAGGCTATTTTGTAGTTTAGGTATTATTCAGTTACATGCTAGCTGTTTTGGCCAACCATTTTTTTTTCTTTGTAGTTTTAACGCTAATTTGGCATTTTGCTAATATCTCGTGGCTATCAACTTCAGCTTTTTCAGCTATCAACTTCAGCATTTTTAGCTATCAACTTCAGCTTTTTCAGCTATCAACTTCAGCATTTTTAGCTATCAACTTCAGCTTTTTCAGCTATCAATTTCAGCATTTTTAGATATCAACTTTAGCATTTTTAGCTATCAATTTCAGCGTTTTCAGTGGTCAAATTCAGCTTACAGTATTCACACTAACATTATCACAGGTAATGCTATATATCTAGTTCATAATTATGTTAAAAAGTTATGGTTTTAAAGTTTTAAAAATGTAGTTTTAGTTTGTTTAATAAATGTTTATCTCGTTCGTCCCGCGACCTAAGGTGTGTTTTGGATTTGACCCCACGTGTGATGGAGTTTGACACCCCTGGCTTTGGGTCACCGGGGTGCTGGAGCTTTGTTGTAGTTGTAATTGTGTATTTACATGTACAAAAACTATGAAATAAAAAAATATATATATATATGTATATATAAATTAACACAAGCACAACTTAAGAGTTTTTAGAGTCTGAGAATCAGAGTTTTCTCATCAGCCTTAGATTGTGAATATTATCTAGTGAAGCTTGACATTTTCTCACTTTCTAAAACAGAAATGATAATTAATATAAAATACTCTAAATATGCGTTCTGTGTGTGCATTTTAGGAATTACACACACACAAAACCAAAGTTAGACACAAATCCAGTGTTACTTGTGCATAAATCCGGTTGAGTCTATTTTCACTCCGTATCTTTCGTCCAGCAGACATCCTGATCTTACCGGGTAACCCAACAGCCAGCAGCCGGCGGTGGAGTTACTGCCGGGTTTATGTTTTGTTTTCTATGACCATGCATAGATCACCCACCCCCCCTCCTCCACCGCGGTGGTGTGAGATGGAGCCTCAAAGCCCAGCGGTCTTGTTAAATATTAACGGCTCCCTTGGCAGGCGTGGGGGGAGCACGGCGAAAGACCAGACAAATGGCTGGGAGCGACAGATTTTATTGTGGCTCCGATAAAATATGTCACGCTGCAGAGAGCAAACAGGGAAAGAGGGGCCCGTATTTCTCCGGACGGGCCGGGATGTCCCTGGTTGGTCACTTTCATCCCTCTCTTCTGTCTGAAGCGTTCTCCCGGGATCACCTGGCCGCGCCTCCATACCTGCCCCGCCCCCCCCTCCACTAAATTAGACTCTTGTAAAGAGTGATGACATCATTGTTGATGAGACTCCAGTTCTTCGTTTTATTTTTACTGATGCTGAGTTTTTAAGACTTGGGAATAGATCCGCCTCCCACGGCGCTAAATTATTCATGCTTTTTAAGTGGAGCTTCTTTTACTACAATTAGCATCCGTCGCTTCTGATGTTCTGCCGTTTTCCTCCTTATTTAAGGGGGAGCAGATTTGACCTGATTTGTGGGAGAAACGTGCTCCTCTCGGTGGCCCGGATTGTTTCTGATGTCCGACCCGTCCCGAGCGGCTGATGTTCTTCTCCTCTGGTTTGGCTCTCCTGCCGGAGCGCTGGGTTCTTGAGCAAACACATCCAGAGCAATCTAATTACGGCAGTATCATTTCTGCCTGGCTGCGTAGCTCTTTCTCCCTGCACAGCAGCTTCCCGCTATATATTCCTATAAGCTCCTTACTTTTCCCCAGCCAAGCTCTCACAAGAGCTTTGCTTCATCCAGTCATATCACCGCTGTTCTCTCCCTTTTTCTCCCAGCGTTTAGCCACCTCATGGCTTCTTTCTCTTCCTTCTCATCCACTTGAAGTCTTTGTTCTCCTATTTTCCAAAGCAAATAAAACCACTCCACTGTTTTTTTTTTCTTTTGGAGCTGTCTGCACCTTCCGCCTTAAATCTGCTACAAAGCGTCTCGATTCCTGAGATTAAATTAAAGCTATAAATAAAAATTAACAGTTGTGGAGGATTTATGAGACAAAACTAATAAAAACCAAAAGATTTCTTTTTTTTTTTTTACAAGCCGGTTTTTACATCAAAGAAAGCCGCTCCAATAAAAGTTTTATGTCATAAAAATACGATCTACAGAACTTTAAAATGATTTGATTTAGCAGATTTACTGGTAATAAATCTCACAGTTTAAATAAGAGTAAATATTGTTATTTCCTCTTAAACCCAAATGTTTGTGTTTTAAACCTTTTAAATTGCAGCTTTTTCACGTTTAACACATAAATCTTTATTTAAAGCAGGGATCCCCAAACTACGGCCCGCGGGCCGGATCAGGCCCACCTTTGATTTTGGCTTGATTTTCAGCTATTAAAATATTCAGCTCTTTTATGCTAGCGTTTTCAAATGTTTTAGCAGTTATTTTTAGGCTAATTTGGAGCTAGCTAATATTTTAGCCGCAGGCTAACTGTTTTGGCTAATTTATGATTTTGTTTTTCAGTTTTTTAGGATGATTATTTCTGCTACATGCTAGCTATTTTGGCGAAAGTAGACATTTTGTTAAAGGCTTTTAGGGTTTTTTCAGTTTTATAGACTAATTTCAAGAAGGACACTACCGATACGTCATTATTAAATCTGAGTCTCTGATTGGTAAAGTTCATCTGGTTTAACTTTAAAAGTATGTTCATGCAATTACAGTTTTAAAAACTTCAATAGTGTGAACATGAGAGTTTTGAACACCGAAGACCAAAACTTCAATATCCTGTTTGCACGTTTACGTAGACTTTTCAATGAAAGCGTTCCCTGGAACTCTAGTATTACTCTCAAAACTACAACCATCGTACCTTTAGCCTTACTTCTGAGGGAATGTAATCATTGTGGATTATCTGTTTGTACACAAAGAGCTGGATACTCAACACTATCCGTTGGTTCCATATCTAAAGTTTTGGTCATGACTGCTATCACAGGTGGATGCGGGCTGTCTTCGAGCAAACAATGGTCAAACCTGTACACCAGGGGTGTCAAACTCAACTGAACAAGGCGCCAAAATCCAAAACACACTTTACATCGCGGGTCAAACAGGATTAACATTTATGGAGCACTCTAAAACTACATTTATCGTAAATGTTTAACATAATTATGAACTAGATTAATAGCATTACCTGTGATTGTGTAGTGTGAATGCTGTAAGATGAATTTGGCCACTGTGGATGCTGAAATTGATAGCTATAAATGCTGAAGCTGATAACCAGCTAAAATATTAGCTAAATGCCAAATCATTCTAAAAAAAACTGAAAATAGCTGAAAATACTGAAATCGATCGCTAAAAACACTGAAGCTAATGGTTGAAGATGCTGAAATTGATAACTAAAAGCACTGAAGCTGATAGCTAAAAAACGCTGAAGCTGATAGCTGAAAATGGTGAACTTGATAGCTGAAAATGCTGAAGCTGACACCAAGCAAAAATATTAGCTGAATGCCAAATAAACCTAAAAACCTGCAAAAAAAAAGAAAAAAAAGTCTAAATTAGCCAAAACAGCGGAAATATTAGCTCAACTCCAAAATAGCCTTAAGAAATCTTGGTAAATGCTAAAATAGTGCAAAAAGCTAGCAGAATGTCAATTTTAAAAACTTTAAAACTGTAACTTTTTAACATGATTATGAATAATAAAAACAGGCAGGAATATTATTCCAGAATAAATCAACTTAAACCTTAAATAACTTTCACTATTTTACTCTCCATAAAAATATATTTATCAAAATTATACAAGTTTGAAATACACACAAGATTACATCGGGTCATTAATAACAATAAAATAAAATGATATGGAGGGCCGGATTGAATTACCCGGAGGGCCAGGTCCGGCCCCCGGGCCTTGACTTTGACACGTGGTGTAAAGCGTAACAACTTTTGGATTTCTGAATACAAACGCTGTTTTGGTGTTATTTTTGATTATATTTTGGATTAAATTATATTTTCTCAAATAAAAGTGACTTTGTTTAGGCCTTAAAACCTGAAACGTTTCTGTTTCTAAATCCAAATCAGCGTGGGACAGTTACGCATTTGGTGTCAGGAGTGGGATTTCTGGGAGAATAATCTCCCTTGTAAGCATTCACAAAGCATTAGGGCTTCAGATAATAATTATTCTCTAAAGTCACACCATGATGAATTCATGATCAGCTTCTGGTCATTTTCACAGGTGTTGTCCCCTGAAAATGATCTTATTTACAGTATTATTTTCATTCTCTCATCTTTGCTGCCCCTTTACTGCACTTTTTCTGATCCAAACATGAAGCTTGTTTCTTCCCGTGCATCTATCAAGAGTTTCATTAGATTTACGAGTGCGTGAGCTTGCAAAGGAACCACACAAACACTCCCAAGTAAATGATTAGCTTGTCCTAAGTGTGGAAAAATGGACTTCCTACACACTCACCACCGGCAGACAGCATTCTCACATGGCGGCGATAACCAGCCACCCACCGGCTCTCTGTTGCAGCAGATAACAAAGCTTATTAAGACTACACAGAGCCGCGCGCTGTCAGAATTGTTGTCACAATTGCGGTGAACAAAGAACTCCCGCTGCGGAGGACGAAAGAGCGCCGCTGATTTGCACAAAGATTTGACGCCGTTCGTCTGCACAGATGAGATATGCAGCTGATTTTTTTTTTGTTTTTCACCGTTTTGTTAAGAAATTGGTCTGTAATAGTTTGTGTGATAGCCCCTCCGGTGCCCCGCCGCCCTTCTTCCCGCCGGGCTAATTGCGCGGGTCAGCTGGGTGACAGCGGCGCTCTCGGCTAGCTTACATACAGAGCCTCATTAGAGAGACGTTAACTGCAGCGTAATGAGAATGACGGGCGCTGTCGAGGTTTTTTTTCTCCAAACTTCCTGGTAAAATCTACCAAACGAGAACTCGTTTCTTTTGCTGGTTTTAGCCGTACAATAAGAAGATTTTAAAAAAACGGTGAAAGAGGGAGCAGCGGGCTAATGATAGCAGCGACACTCTAATAATGGCTCCCAGTAGCTTCTGTGACAGTGGGGAGTGTATTAGACGGGACCCCCCCTCTCTGCTAATGAGGGTTTGATGGAGGGGCCGTGCTAACTTAACGAGATCTCTTTGAGAGTAAATACGTGTCACTGCTTTACCTGGAAGCGAGAGTTTTGTTTGTAAATTTAAGCAAAGAAAAGATGAATAAGAGGAAGGGATAAAGTGGGAGTCTTTGGTGATGAATAAGGGATAATGTATTGGGAGAGGGGGGGGGGGTAACCACCTCTCATGGCAGGTACACGTCTCTAATTGGGTGCCCCAATCCCATTGGCTGTCACCCCCCCTTCTTTTTCCTTTTTAGACAATGCTCTGGGAAAAAGGAGGCTCTCCAAATTAATGCAGATATAATGATGGGTCCCACTGTGGACCTCTGCTCCCTCTGAATGTTGATGTGTGGGAGGTGGGATGAGTCTTCCCGGGAAGCCCACCGGATAAAGCCGGGGATTTTGGTCAGTGGTTTCCCTGTGTTTTCATGTCCTCTAATTATACTTCTATTGATGCATGGAAGGTGAATCATGTCTGTAGTTCCTCCATCACTGCTTTCTGTCTGCTTCTCTGAGGTAATTGGGAGTCTGCTTTCAGCTGCAGCATAATGTGGGAGTGCTCAAATCAAAATAGTTCCAAGAATAAAAAAAAAAAAAAACGAGGGATGCTGCGGCAGCACCCACGCCGCTCCTGCTGCAACTGATCTCAAGGAACCGAGGTGGAAAAGCATTAAAGCGAGCAGAGGCTTAACAGCTGTGATGTCACCGTGAGAAAAATAAAAATAGGACGTGACCGCCTTAAACGCCCCAAAACAGCTCAAACCATTGGAGGGCGAATGGAAGAGGCGGCGGTTTGTCGAGCAGTCATGGATGTTTCTCCCGTCATGTGGAAACGGCACTTGGCTCTCTGATCTTCCCTTGAAGATGCGCTTAACGTTGATCTGGGCTCGCTTCCGTGCATGCCAACACCCACTCAGCGACTTGTTCCTATTCCAATCAACCGATGAGCCAAAACAAAAAAAAGGGCTTTAAGTCGATTTTGAAAGTGTTGAAAGTTGGCCTGGACTTCTATGGAGAAAGGGTCAGCTAAAGAAAACGGTCAGTTATCAAAAAAAAGTTGTTTTCTTGAAAATATCTCATAGAAACTTTGAAAATAATGAAACTTTTCAGAGGAAAAATCAACAGATTTTTCTTCGACTATAATCATAATAACAGTTAAACAAAAAATGTAAATGATTTGTAGTCAAATCAATTTCTTCCACATAAGAAAATGAAATTACTCACCGTGTAGAGTCACTTATTTGTAGAAAATACAGGAAAAAGTAACTGTTACCTGCCCCTCCCCCATTACCCCTCTCTGTACTTTCCCTCCAACTGGCTACATCAGACCCCTCCCCCTCTCCCTCTTCCAGCCTGGTGACAAATTCATGAAAAAACCCTTCTTTTCAAAATGGCGGCTTTTTTGTTGGTTTTATCTCCATAGCAACCATTTTATTTTTTGGTCACCTTGAGGTGACAAACATTTCCGTGTAATTTTTAGAAGAATTGGTAAAAGTAGACTTTTGGATTTCCTTAGCAACGGAGGTTTTTATACAATTAATGTACGACATCGAGGAGTTAGGAGGCAATAAATCAAAATCCTGAGGAGGAATTAAAATGTTTAAAAGATGTAACCTCAGACAGATAAATAGACTCTTTGTTTTCCTCGTCTGAGCTGGAATCTGGGTCAAAATATCACTGTTTTTGTTGCACCACTAATGTTAGCCTGATGAACTCTGCACAAACTATGTTCTAGAACAGGGGGTCGGATCCCGCAGGTCGGGTTAGGCATCTTCTCAGTGTTTTAGGCTATTTTGGAGTTCATCTAATATTTCAACTACATGCTCGGCGTTTTGTCTAATTTCGATTTTTTTCAGTTTTTTAGGCTGATTTGGAGTTTAGCTAATATTTTAGCGTTATTCTAGCTGTTTTTGGCTAAGTTAGACATTTTGCGAGTTTTTTTTTTTTTGGTGTGGCTAATTTGGCATTTAGCCAATGTGTCAGCAACAATCTAGCTGGTGTGGCTAATTTAGGCTTTTTCTCAGATTTTTGGGCTATTTTGTAGTTTAGCTTATATTTTAGCTACATCCTCGCTGTTTTGGCTAATTTAGATTTTTCTTAGTTTTTCCGGCTGATTTGGCATTTTGCTATTATTTTAGCTGGCTATCAGCTTCAGGGTTTTTAGTTATCAATTTCAGCGTCTTCAACTATTAGCACTAGCATCTTCAGCTACCATATTCAGCTTACAGCATTCACACATCAAAGTTAATACTATCTAATTTCTATGAAAATTTCAGAAATACATTATTTAAAATTTGGCTATGTGCGGCTTTCTTGAAAACCATAAATGTTTACATTTAGTTGATTGTTGATTGATTGTTGATTGTTACTCTTTTTCTGTTAGCCTACATGTGGCCCTCACAAGAAAAAGTTTGGAGACCCCTGTTCTAGAAAAAGACAGATTTTTTTTAAGTTTTGGCTAAAAACGGCATAATTAAAACTAAAAGATCACAGGGAAGGCTTTGAAAATAGATCAAAAGATGATCAGAGTGGGACTTTAAGGTTGCAAAGAGATGCAGTCAGTTTTCAGAGTCTCTAAATACATGCAGAATCTCCTCCATCAAGCAAAAATGTTTTGATTATCCTCCTCTTTGCATGCTGCACAGGACAACTTTGCTCACATCTGACCCCCTGTTGGAAACAAGGACCCTCGCAGGTGTTTGAGGAGCCGGCGAGATGCGCCGAAACCGCTCTAATTGGTTTGTGGGACGGTGCCAGGCAGATGTGGCACCTCTGTCCAGGTTTCCACTTGGCCGAGGCCAGTGGGTTGCTATTCAGGCCACGCATCTGCCTGTAGCAGTAATGAGAAGTGCCTCGCCGCTAATGAGATAAACACAGACATTAGATTGGCTCAGCAGGAGCTCTGATGAAAGAAGAGGCTGAGAGGACCGAGGGAAGCAGGGGAAGTATGAAAATGTTTCTGCAGAAACGCCATGGCGACATTTCCCGTCATTATAACTTGGGCAAAAGGTGATGAGTTTGTTTGCAGAATGAGAGTCTGGATGGTAATGATGATGATGGCGGTGGTAATGGCAGCGCAGATAAGGAAACATAACCCACTGTGGTGAAATGGTCCGTAAGCCGCACGGCTGCCTCTCCTCCGGCCGCACGCACCGACTCACACTGAGGTCTGCCACATTATAACCGCATCTATCATTAAGCAGTCTTTTTCCAGGCAGAGCCGCTAATGAACGCGCGACTTGAGCGTGTTTGTCTCCCGGTGAGAGTGTGTCAACATTTGGAGAGCTGATGCAAGGTGGGGCCGCGTGCATCTCGCACCAGATCGAAGGCTCTTTTATCAAACCGGGCGAGCTCGTTTTGCCTGAAAGATGCTCGTTGTTTCATCATAAAAGCCTCTGAAAGGATCGCATTAAAGCGCAGAAGCTTCATCTTCAAAATAAAAGCGGTGTGCGATATTCAGTAGACGTGAGAAGGAAACTGCAGGCAGAAACAAAGAAAACATTCTTATTTTTGGCTTAGTCGAACAGTAGAAATTTTCGGTTCCTGGCTCCACATATTTTTAAAGTTCTCACTGAAACCTAAAATCCCTTCGGGGCTGTCAGGAAAAAGATTGAAGAGAACAGATGACAAGAACAAGCATCTTGAAAACAGCAACAACAACAACAATCTGTGTAAAGAAAGACACAAAGTGTCAGTCTGACTCAGTAGGATCACGCCTGAAGGGCAGGAACTCTGAGAACAATCGATACGCCATGAAATCTTTCAGAAATCCAGCTTCACTTCGGAGGAGGAACCCCTGAAGTTAGAGGTGGGATTATTATGGTTGGGAACGAGGACAGACCATCTCAGTACGCTGGACTGTGGAGAGGAATTTAGTCGGAGGAAGATCATAAAACACAATAGAACATCCAAGGAGTAGCATAACAGGAACAGGCGTGTCCAAAGTGTGGCTCCCTTAATAAAACCAATTGCATGCATTTTCTAAGAACTACAATTTCTTGTTTGCGGTTGGCTAAATCATGAAATAAGTCATTGTAGATCTGTGGCTACTTGACTTTCAGAATTTCCATCAACCCCTCTAGTTTTAAACCTGTTCAATCCCTATAGGGTCACAGGGTTGCTGGAGCCTATCCCAGCTACTCTCAGAAGTCCCCATAGAAAATAGAGTAAAATTTGACAATAGAAAAACACAAATTTTATTCAAACACTTCATCACATGTTGGACAACACAAGCCAGTCTTACTAAAAAACAGAGAAACCTAAGAAATAACATTCTGAAACATGAGAAATAAGCAAAACTTCCAGTATTGATGAGTGTAATTTGCTCAGTTTTGATCAAATTTCTTCTTGTTTTTCTTCTTTGTCCAGATTTGGAAAGAAAAAAGACGACAAGAGCAAAGACACCAGCAAACTATCCAAGAACAGGCTGGACGCTCTGAGCGAGGAGGAGCTGGACCAAAGAGACGGGTAAGAAGAACCGCTGTGTTCAGATATTGTCAAAGATATAGACAACGGACCAATGATCTAGAGAGTAGACCAAATATATAAACAATAGACCAAAGACATAGACAATGGACCAAAGATATAGACAATGGACCAATGATCTAGAGAGTAGACCAACGATATAGACAATAGACCAAAGATATAGACAATGGACCAAAGACATAGACAATGGACCAAAGATATAGACAATTGACCGAAGATATAGACAATGGACCAAAGATATAGACAATGGACCGAAGACATAGACAATAGACCAAGGATATAAACAATAGACCAAAGATATAGACAATGGACCAAAGATATAGACTATGGACCAAAGACATAGACAATGGACCAACGATATAGACAATAGACCAAAGATATAGACAATAGACCAAGGATATAGACAATGGACCAAAGACATAGACAATAGACCAAAGACATAGACAATGGTCCAAAGACATAAACAACGGACCAAAGATATAGACAATGGACCGAAGACATAGACAATAGACCAAAGACATAAACAATGGACCAAAGACATAGACAATAACCAAAGACATAGACAATGGTCCAAAGACATAGACAACGGACCAAAGATATAGACAATGGACCAAAGACATAGACAATGGTCCAAAGACATAGACAACGGACCAAAGATATAGACAATGGACCGAAGACATAGACAATAGACCAAAGATATAGACAATGGACCAATGATTTAGACAGTGGACCAAAGACATAGACAATGGATGCAACAACATATTTTTGGCACAAATTGCACCCCAAGACTGCCTTCAGTGGCCCCAAGGCAAAATGACTTTGAGAACCCTGACGTAAACGATTAGAGTTACGGTAAGTCAATGAGGTGTCACCAGCAAGATCTCGGTTCTGAAGGGTTAAATGCTTTTGGTTGTTTAATTTGTAACTTGTGGAGTGACAGGCCCCTGCTTTCCTCTCACAGCGGCGACGCCCGTTACGCCGACCCTCGCCCTGGTTACATCACCCCCGACCGAGGTTCCCTCCCAGACTACGACGATGACGACAGCGACCCCAACTACGCTCGCGTCAACAACTTCCGCCAGGCTCCTTCCCCGCGCTCCCTAACCAGCCGCACCCCTTCCCCGGCGATGCAACCAGCAGGGCGGAGCGGCCAGCTCCAGCCCCCCTCTGAGGAACTCGATGGACTATACGCCAAAGTCAACAAGTCCAGACCTCCACCGGCTTCACAGAACCAGCAGCCGATGTACGGCGACAGGTAAGAGGAGTGAAGCAGTGTGGTTGAGGTGAGGTTTTCCAATGGTGAACTTCATTACGTCATTATGTTGGGTTTTATTAGTGTTCTTTGAATTTTATTGTATCGAGACACAAATATTTAAGTCTAAGAGGGTTCAGTTTGGAAGACTTTTAACACTAACCATCAAAACAAAGATATTTAAAAAAAAAACACAGATACAGAGCAATTTTAGCCCATACCATCAACAGAACACTCATTGGCCACTTTATTAGGTCCACCGTGCTAGTACCAGTTAGACCCCATTTTGCTTTCAGAACTGCCTTAATGCTTGGTGGCACAGATTCAACAAGGCACTCCTCAGAGACTTTGCTCCATATTGACATGATAGCATCACACAGTTGCTGCAGATTTGTTGGCTGAAAATCCATGATGCCTATCTCCCACATCCCAAAGGTTCTATTGGGTTCTGGTGACTGTGGAGGTCATTAGAGTCCGGTGAACTCATTGAAACCAGTCTGAGATGGTTCCAGCTTTATGGCATGGAGCCTTTTCCTGCTGGAAGTAGCATCAGAAGATGGTTATAAAGGGATGGACATGTTCAGCAACAATACTCAGGTAGACCGTGGTGTTGGAACTATGATCAGTTGGTACTAAAGGGTCAAAGGAGGCGCATCAGACCAGACGTTTTCTCAATCTTCTATTTTCCAGTTCTGGTGAGTCTGTGTGAATTGTAAACCCAGTTGCCTGTTCTTAGCTGACAGGAGTGATTGTTCAAGGTTGTTTGTGTTGTGCGTTCAGAGATGTTCTTCTGCAGACTTTGGTTGTAACCAGAGAACCAGTCTGTCCATAGATATTTTCTCTTTTTCTGACCATTCTCTGTAAACCCTAGAGATGGTTGTTGGTGCCAGACCAGCCCGTCTGACAGTCACAGTCAAAGTCTCTTCAATCACCTTTCTTCCTGATTCTAATGCTTGTTTGAACTGCAGCAGATCGTCTTAACCATGTCTACACGCCTAAATGCATGGAGTTGCTGCCATGTGATTGGCTGATTAGAAATATGCATTAATGAGCAGTTGGACAAAGTGTCAAATAAAGTGGCCGGTTCATTGTTTGAGAACTTGACTGAGCGCGTGATGTCATCTATAGAAAATGGCTTGTTGCATGTGTGTCAAAAGTCAAGACCCAGAGGGCGGACCCTCTGGATCTCATTTTGTTTTATTATTATTAATGGCAAAATTTTGACAAAATATATTTTATTGAGGGTAAAATATTGAAAGTTATTGAAGGTTTAAATTGATTTATTCTGGAATAATATTCCTGCATTTTTATTATTCAACATTATGATAAAAAGTAAGTTTTAACATTTGGCATTCTGCTAGCTTTTTGGCCTTTTTTGGTATTTACTGAGATTTTTAGGCTGTTTTGGAGTTTAGCTAACATTTTTTAGCAACATGCTAGCTGTTTTGGCTAATTTGGGCTTTTTAAAAACATTTTTTAGCATATTTTGGAGTTTAGCTAATATTTTAGCTACAAGCTACCTGTCTGGGCTAATTAAGGATTTTTTTAGGATATTTTAGAGTTTAGCTAATATTTCAGCTACATACTAGCAGTTTTGGCTAATTTAGACTGTTTTTTTAGTTTTCTAGGCAGTTTTATAGTTTAACTAACGTTTTTAGCAACATGCTAGCTCTTCTGGGCTTTTTAAAAACGTTTTCTAGGCTGTTTTGAAGTTTAGCCAATATTTTAGCTGCTTCTGCGTTTTTCGCTTTCAATTTCAGCATTTTCAGCTTTCAGCACTAGCATCATCGCATATATCATGTCTAGTTCATAATTATGTTAAAAAGTTACAGTTTTTAAGTTTTAAAAATTGTCCAATGTTTATCCTGTTTGGCCCGCAACCTGAAGTGTGTTTTGGCCCCTTGTGCGATTAAGTTTGACACCCCTGACTTATTGTCACTCCAACAAAATCAGGTCAATTCCTACTCATTCTCATTCCCAAGTGGTCACATACTGACTCTTTTGCTGTTTTGGGTGTCCCCAGCTCCTTATTTCTTTGACGTGCTGGCTCTTTTAATTAAACCATGGCTCTGGCGGATCTAACCTCGGGATGCCACCAGTACGGCGTCCGGAAGCTGTACTACCTCCGAGACCGGTACTGATCCATGACCTGTCCAAATCCAGGTCCAGTACCAGGTTTGGGGTTAGGGTACCGGTCCATGTCCAAGTACAGGAGCAATACGGACACCACCATCTTCAAGCAAGATATCGTCAATGAGCAGTAATTGTTCAGAGTTGGTGTGAGTCGACGTTTCTATGGCAACGACTATCATCAATCAGGAGAGAGCTTAAAACCCTTACGACTTGAAAACGGGCAGCAGGAAATCTGTCAATCAAACGTTTTGGCCAGTAGGCTCCACCTACTTTTATTGAAGCATCTGATTGGCCAGTTTAGAACTAAAGTGACTTCAGGTACCGAAACAAAATCTTGCAAAAAAATGTTTAAAAAAATGTATCAGACATCTGACCAATAGAATGACTGAGAAATAGCTGTTTATTTTTCTATAGAAATCTGTCCTCTTGGAGCCAGCATGTACTTTCACTCAGTCCAGTTCTCATATACAGTCAATGACATCTAACCCTGAGAATAAACCCCAACGAGGTGGATATTTCTTAAGACACAGCCTTGTGGAGCACCTAAACGGATGTTCAGAGGACCTCATTGGGCTTCACACATGAAACAGGTTTTAAAAATATCTAAACTTCTAAATGTTTTTTAATAAACTAAGAAAAAGTTCAGTAGGAAACTGGTGTTTACTGGTGCTTTTAGATGCTGGTCCAGAGTTTGCACCTGTGATGGAGGGTATACGCACACAAGGTTATCCTGTGTGGCATGACTGGCATAAAAGACAGAGTATTACCACAGATCTACATTCATGGTCCACCAAGCTGCAGATGCATAAAACATGAGCGCATGTTTTCATTGTGGTGCCATACTGCATATGCACACTCATGGTAATGCCATGCATGATTTATGCAAATCTTCAAAATAACTTCTATTATTGAAATACATTTTTCTGTGTTTAATCAGACATATTTCCGGCAGTGTTTACAGAAAGACCTTTCTGGAAGAGAATGGACTCGTGATATTGCGCTCTCAGAGTTTAAGGTCACTCCCGCTTTAATATTCTTTAATGGAGGAAGTCAGAAAACCACCAAATGCTTCTGCGGACCAAAGGGCATTAGCAGAGCGACGGCAACTATTCCAGAAAACATTAAACAAACAGTGTACACAAAAAGAGCCCGACATAAATAAAACAACAGCAGCACGACTGAGTTTTTCCCAGCATAAAATATGGAAAAATGTTGTTCGACATGTTTTTTCCCTTTCTTTGAACTCCCTGCTGAAGGCTCAGTCGGTGCACTGAGACAGCACTCTGCTCTCAGCATCTCTTGTATCTGTGACACACACTTTTGTCGCACAAAGACA
The DNA here is from genome assembly GCF_002922805.2 of Oryzias melastigma. Taxonomy (NCBI): domain Eukaryota; kingdom Metazoa; phylum Chordata; class Actinopteri; order Beloniformes; family Adrianichthyidae; genus Oryzias; species Oryzias melastigma. The sequence continues at coordinate 2,668,457 of NC_050513.1, forward strand.
CACACAGGGGCTGCAGCCGCCGCCTTTGCTCGCTGTAAAGTTCTTAGACCGCCGTTTCCGCTGCCGCTCTGCTTTGGAAGAATCCCGGATTCTCCGCTGGATCAGGGAAACATTTCCACTCCAAGGAGAAGTCGGGAGATCCTGTTTGAACAAAAGCCGTCTGACTTCAATGTTTTGACGCATCATGTGTGATGAACTGGTAGAAAACTACGTTTTTTGGAAATTGTTTGTAAATGGTCAAAAATTAGTATTTCCAGGACTATAAGTCAAGAGCAAAAAATTTCTAATCAAGATGAAGAAAATCGTATATAAGTCGCACTTAGCGTAGCTAAAAAAAAAAAAAGAAAGAAATACGATAATCTTTTGATGGGTATAAAAAAATCAAAGTTTAGGAGGAACAGAATCAGATTATCTTCCATGTTGGATTTTGACGACACTTCTTCTGCTGCTGTCAGTAGCAAATACTTGGAATGCAGCGCCCTCTAGCGGTGTTTAGCAGAAACTACAGCTTAAAGACAACCAGTATTTACTGGGAGAATAACAAATATATAACCCTTTTGATGTCTAAAATAAAAAACACGCACAAATAACTCTCCTGAGTATAAGTCTGGCTAAATTATGGAAAAACTGCGACTTATACTTGGATTTATACACAGAAATCTATTTTTGTCACATAGTTGAAGCCAAACGGGCTAAAATGGTCATTCGGGTGACCTAAACAGTTTTAAATTGTAACTCAAGTTTTCGGTTCAGTGGACTTGTGGTAGAGTCACACAGACTGGAAGGTTGTGAGTTCAAATCCAGGCTGAGTCAGATCAAAGACTCTAAATAACGGGACTTTGACTCTTAGGATAGCTTTTAAAGCTATCGGTTCCACTATGGTACAGTCCAGTCTGGTCTGGTACTTTGAGTGTTTCCATTGTACACGGTACCGACCTGTACCTCTTCTAGGTCCATTGAGAAATAGAACAGAACGTTGAGGCGGAGCCGCTGTAACCACTCAGAAAGTGATGAGGACATTAGAACGCGCTAATATAGCGCTCATTTAAGCTAACGTTTCCAGCGTTTGTGAGCATTCAGGTTTTAGCGGTTTCCTGTCTTCTCTTTAGATCATGAGTCTATATTGAAAATGTTTGCAAACAACAGCAGGTCCTGGTCTGTGGTGGAACTGCAAACGTTCCTCGCCGTCCTTTTGGCGTCTGTGTGCTACAAGGTTAGCTAGCGGTACGCTAGCGGTCAGCACCACACATGTGCCGTGGGAAAAAAAACAAAAAAAACAATGTTCAGTGGAGAGAAGTGAGGCTTAACTGAGAGGAACAATCACTAGAACAAGCTGGACCGGACCGGACCACTCCTCACTAGACCAGACTGGACTGGACCGTACCACTCCTCACTAGACCAGACTGGACCGTACACTCCTCACTAGACCAGACTGGACCGGACCGGACCACTCCTCACTAGACCAGACCGGACCGTACCACTCCTCACTAGACCAGACTGGACCGGACCGGACCGCTCCTCACTAGACCAGACTGGACCGGACCGGACCGCTCCTCACTAGACCAGACTGGACCGGACCGTAGCACTCCTCACTAGACCAGACTGGATTGGACCGTAGCACTCCTCACTAGACCAGACTGGATTGGACCGTACCACTCCTCACTAGAACAAGCTGGACCGGACCGCTCAGTGGAAATGAGGCTTTATACTCAGTCATTGGTGGGATTTTCTTTTCTTTTACTAATTGTATTAGATTTGTATATATTTTATTGTCTTTTTATCATTTGATGCTGTTGTTTTTGCACTTTAGTTCTTAATTTGATTAAGTGTTAATTTTCCTTATCTCCCTTTTCATTGTCAAGCACTCTGGAACCCTGAAGGCATTCATTCACTTATTCACTCGTTCAGGAGTTCATTAGTTGGTTCATTCATTCACTCATTCTTTTGTTCATTCATTCATTCACTCAATCATTCCTTTGTTCGTTCATGTGTTCACTCATTCATTTGTTCATTCATTCATTCATTCCTTTGTTCATTCATTTATTCATTCATTCACTCACTCATTCCTTTGTTTTTTCATGTTTTCACTCATTCTTTTGTTCTTTCATTCATTCATTCATTCATTCATTCATTCATTCACTCACTCACTCATTCCTTTGTTCGTTCGTGTGTTCACTCATTCTTTCGTTCAGTCGTTAATTCACTCATTCTTTTGTTCATTCATTCATTCGTTTATTAATTTGCTCGTTCATTCACTCATTTATTCGTTTATTTCATTTGTTCATTCATTCATTCGCTCGTTGGTTATTTGTTCATTCATTTGTTTGGTCCTTATTTCGTTCATGTGTTCACTCATTCTTTTGTTCATTTATTCTTTCCTTATTTTGTTCATTCATTTATTTGTTTATTCATTTGCTCGTTCATCCATTCATTCTTTTGTTCGTTCATTCATTCACTCATTCTTTTGTTTATTTATTCTTTCGTTATTTTGTTCATTCATTCATTTAGTCATTCTTTTGTTCGTTCATGTGTTCACTCATTCATTTGTTCGTTCATTCATTTGTTTATTCATTTGTTCGTTCATTCATTTGTTTATTCATTTGCTCGTTCATTCATTCATTCCTTTTGTTTGTTCATTCATTTACTCATTCTTTTGCTCGTTCATGTGTTCACTCATTTATTTTGTTTATTTCATTCATTTGTTCGTTCATTCATTCGTTCGTTTGTTCATTCGAGCTCCATAAACTCCTGATCAAAAGACAAAATCGACCGGTTGTGATTCTTTTTAGACTTTTCTTTTCACCTGAGGAGAAGAGAGATCCTCCAGAAGACGTGAACATCTCCACCTCTGGTAGCTCCTGTTGGTGAGAGGAGCTCCTCCACCTCACTTTACTGTTTCTACAGTCCCTTTAAACGCACCTCGATTTTTGCATATTGTTTCGTTTCTGCAGAATAATAAGACAACCGTAATATTTCATAAACTATTCATCTGAGGCGGTTTAACGCGAGTTTCAAGCCGTCACGGCGTGTGTGGCTTCTTTTTCATGCTGTCATACATAATGCATTAAAAGTGAATGAGGCTGTGGTTTTCCTGTTGCATAACTGCAGCGTTTAGGCTGATGAACAGACGGGAAACGTTGGAAAGTGTAAAGTTAACTGTGCGATAAAGAGACCAGGGAGCTTTTCATTATTGAAGTCTACCAGACTCTTCATTATAGTCCGTATTATGTCTTCCTGAACTCACAGCAGATTTTAGAGGTAAAAAAAGAGAAAATCTTGAGGGGATTCTCATGCAAATGCTTCATTTCCTGAGTGAAATACTACAGGCTGCATTAAAACTTCCTGCTGAACTCTCTGAACAGAACGACTATTGACTTGCAAATCAAACGCTAAACCCAAGACGCCCAAACGCATCCAGAAATAGAGAATCCCGACGAGGAAAAAGATGCGACAGAGGAGGAGACAAAGAGGAAAACATGAAAGGGAAGGAGACGAAACATCGAGGAGGAAAAAAAAGAAAACTAGGAGGTTGTGAATTAGACAGTGGAAGTGACAGGGGAGAGGAGGGGGATAATTAGCCACAGTCTAGCAGCCTGACAGATGCGTTAGACCACTTTAGTTATCGTCCACGAGTGGAGGGTACTTCATTACCGACCAGTGTCCCCCCACGGGGTTCTCTCTGTCACCGATCCTTCGGCTCCTCCCTGTGTAGCTCATCAGACGCTCTTTAGATGAACATCATGGAGTCTTATTGGTTCTGAGAAGATCCATAAAACCATCTGTACGACTCTTTTGTCTGAACATGAAAATGTAAACTGAACTTCTGTTCAAGCACATTTCAGTGCTCCTGAAGTCCAGGAAATTTGGTTTAAATGGGCAGAAAACTAAATTTGGTTTCACATTGCACTTCTGAGAGAGGACCAAACTGTCAGCTGTTTATTTTGGGAGACAAAAAAAATTCTCCTCTCTGCACCACAGGAGACACTTTCTAACCTTTGTCATGGTGTCGCTGCGGCAGCTTTTTCCTCCTCCGAATACACTTACCGTGTTTCCTCAATAATGCAATGATCCGTCGATGAATCCTCCATTTTTGAACTTATAACATAAATATGGCGCATCGAACAAAATGGTGCATAAAGCGTAACAAGAGTCAGAAATAAACTGCATTTACAGTAACTCTGGAACTTGTTTGTTACACGTTATATGTTAGCTGCGTTTTACAAGCATTAGCCCTGTTAGAAGTGTTGGCAGCGTTCGAAGGGTTATCTGTGTTAGCCACTTTAGAAGAGTTGGTCATGTGACAAGAGTAACTCACCTCAGAAGAGTTAGCTGTGTGAGAAGTGTTAGCCATGTTAGAAGCGCTAGCAGTGTGAGAAACGTTAGCTGCATTAGAAGCTTTAACCACATTAAAAATGTTAGCCACATTAGAAGAGTTAGCCAAGTTAGACTCAGCAGCATTAGAAGCATTACCTGTGTTAGAAGAGTTAGCTACATAAGAAGAGTTAGCGGCAATAGAAGCATTAGCCTTGTAGAAGAGTCATCAACGTTAGAAGCGTTAGCAGTGTGAGAAGCGTTAGCCGCATTAGCAGCGTTAGCAGTATGATAAGCGTTAGCCGCATTAGCAGCGTTAGCAGTGTGATAAGCGTTAGAAGCGTTAGCAGTGTGAGAAGCGTTAGCCGCATTAGCAGCGTTAGCAGTGTGGTAAGCGTTAGCAGCGTTAGCAGTGTGATAAGCGTTAGCAGCGTTAGCAGTGTGATAAGCGTTAGAAGCGTTAGCAGTGTGATAAGCGTTAGCAGCGTTAGCAGTGTGATAAGCGTTAGAAGCGTTAGCAGTGTGAGAAGCGTTAGAAGCGTTAGCCACATTAGAAGAGTTCTCCTTGTTAGAAGAGTCAGCTGTGTTAGAAGCGTTAACTGTTTGAGAAGTGTAAGCCATGTTTGAAGCATTAGCCGTGTGAGAAGCGTTAGAAGCGTAAGCCACATTAGAAGAGTTCCCCTTGTTAGAAGAGTCTGCTGCGTTTGAAACGTTAGCAGTGTGAGAAGCGTTGGCCGCATTAGAAAGCCACATTCGACGCGTCAGCCATGTTAGAACCATTAGCTGTGTTAAAAACGCTAGCCACATTAGAAGAGTTCTCCTTGTTAGCAGAGTCAGCTGTGTTAGAAGCGTTAGCATTGTGAGAAGTGTTAGCAGCATTAGAAATGTGACCCACGAGAAGAGTTAGCCACATTCGACCCATCAGCCATGTTAGAACCATAAGCTGTGTTAAAAATGCTAGCCACGTTAGAAGAGTGAGCCGCATATGAAGCTTTAGCCGCGATACCATATTCACAAAACTAGCTACGTAACTTTTAGATCCATTTAAGTCTATTGAATCAGTGACTCATATTTAACAGTGACATATGGATGGCGTCCCTTTTCAGTTACAGAAATCCCAACACTTGAACATGAAGGGGAAATAGATAATCGTGGTTTGTTCTCAGACAAACTTTATGACACAAAATTTTATTAATTATTCGGTTATAGAGTCATATATCGGAATAGAGCTGGGAAAGAGAAGCATGGAGAATGATTCACCAGATTTGCACCGCGTTGACATTTTACACCAAACCTCCTCCGACTGTGGGTGGCGGACATGTGCTAATAAAAAGTAGAAAAAGAAGAAGAAGCCCCTCCCTGTTTGTCCAGTGTGAACACAATAGGCTAAAAGCATATTCAAAACGCATTCTCGTTAGCAGATCACATGTCCTGTATTTCCATAGCTTCAAGTGTTATTTCGAACATGTTAATAGTAAAGTACAAGCAATACAGCATATATAGTGGATAGTGAGTAATAACAATAATAATAAAATAATTGACACGTTGGCTTATTTAAGCCCTCCCCTTAAAAAATACATGTCTTTACGCTCATAAAAAAGACCGATAGCGCTAGAACGTTATTAAACACATTTAAAAAAAGACTGACACTGTCACATTATTCACAATAACATAGTCCATTGATAATTCTTCCTTCTCTGAGATTTAAAAGTTGAGTTGAGGGCTGAACTTCACAGTTCATTGATGATTCAAACTCAATAGTCATTCTTGAACACACTCAATTTCAAATACTTGATACTTCAAATGCCAAATTTGAGTCCCTGATTGGTCAACTGGTTTAACTTTCAGCGTTCGTTTTGTATGTAGATCCTGAAAATATGCATAGAGCTGCGTGAACGCGACGGTTTACCTGAAATCCGCATACACGTACATTTACATGGACTTTTGGTTGGAAGCGGTCGCTTGAAGACGTGTTTCCGAGCTCGCTGTGAATGTGAGTCTGTCTGGTTCCGATGCACAAGTGAACGGCCCAGGATAGGCTCCAGCAGCCCATGACTTTGACAATAGTGGGTTTTACAGATGGTAGGATTCTGAATTAGAACAAAGTTAGCTAATCAAACCAACTCAACTGCTTCTAGCCAGTGAAATCGACAGGTGACTCGATGCGTCGTCATTTGGCTCCATTGTTCTGTATGAAGTTGTTCTCGCTCATGAGCTGCCCACAGCGACCAAACCACACAGTTCCATGTTCAGAAATAGACGTGCACACACATGTGAGGTTGTAGAGGAAGCAGGGTGTAACCTAGCAACAAAGCTGGTGATTTTTTTTTTTTTTTTTACCACTGCATTCATGTGTGGCTTTCTAAGTTTAGACTGTTTTCCCTGTAGTTTCAGAAAGAAGCTCAAAGACTAAAAACTTCTTCTCCACGCAGCGTACAGTGTAATTAAACACTTGGAAACAATGTAAAATTTAATTAAAGGTTTTTTATTTTTGCTTCTCTTACTGAGAAACCCAACCTTTGCTGTCAGCTTCCTCCAAAGTGGACTTCCTGCCCTGTCGTCCTAATTTATTATCGCGGGACGTTTTCATTAGGCCTTCAATGGCAGGTGTGTTCGCTGATGTGCGTCACGTTTGATTAGCGCCGCGCTGCAGGCTGACCTGTGGAGAAAAAAGGTTAGCTATGCTTGTCAAATTTTATTAGCCGCGAGTCGGGCTTTGTAGGAACCGAGAGACGAGATGAAAGAGTCGTGTGAAAATGGGAGGCCAGAGTGCAGCGATGTGAGGAGTTGTTGTGGAACACAGAGAGGGGAGATGAAGATGAGGTGTATGCTCAGGAAATGACATTCTGCTCTGTTGGGACGCCTGCCGTGGGTCAGCGAGCGGCGTCGGATTACTTCTAAGTTTATGTGACATTTTGACAATTTCTAAATCATTCCAGACAGCCACGACTAATTATTGAAGGCTCTACAACGCTGCTACACGACCGCTTTGACTGTAATTTGTTGGGTCATTTTACCGTTTCTGAAGTCGTCGTCGCCGCCGTCGCGCGCTCTCGCAAACTGAAGACATCACAGAACCAGAGCTCCCATTAGGAGACCTGCTGAAATCTGTTGTGCCAACAGGAAAATAGATCTCCTTGTTTTCCAGCGTGGATGTGCATGTCAGACGCCATCTGCCCGGGGAAGAGCTAAAAAAATGCTTCTTTGAAAACACGTCATTAGCGTAGGCTGTAGATGTAGCTGCTCTTGTGGTTTTAAAGTTTATCAATGCTCCCACAGAGCAATTAAATGATTCTATGGTTACATTCAAGCAGATGTGAAGCGTTTCTTTACTCTTCAGTTACACATACACCAACCTTTCAAAGGCTCAACTTTGTCCTTTATTTTTGTCCTCATACTCCAGTTGAAGACCTTTTCAAAGATGTCATCCTTTCCCCTGAAAGTTTCAACTAATTCAATAGAACTGGATGAGAATCCTAAAGGGGGCAGGGTTTGACTGACACCTTCCTCTCTTATGCTACGTACACACCGGACGTTCTGGAACACACTTTGAGGATAAGGTGTTTCCCAATACTAACAGTGTACCTATAGAGAGGTTTGGTGCAGAATGTCCAGGCTTTACTGTCACAGCTCTATTCCAATAAATTAATATGAAATGATAATTTAAAATGGCACTGCTCATACATCACTACCAATCTAAATCCTTGATTGGTCTAGGTCAGGGGTCTCAGACTTATGGCTGGTGGGACTTGTGTAAGTTAATTGTCTACTAAGCAATATCTTCTACATGTCCACGCCTCTTTGATGATAGCTTTGTATTTGCCTTGTGATGTTTCAGCTTACTTTATGCTTAAAACTGTATTTGCTATTGTCGTTGGATCTGATTGTCAGAAAAGTTCTTAGCAACAGTTGCTAGCATTGTTGACTCCTGCTTCACAGGACACGCAGAAGATATTGCTTTGAAGTACATAGACATGAACAAATGTGCAATAAACTTATTCAGTAGACATAGACAATGCATCAAAGTTATAAAAAATGGACCAAAGATATAGACAATGGACCAAAGATATAGACAATGGACCAAAGACATAGACAATGGACTAAAGACATAGACAATGGACCAAATATATAGACAATGGACCAAAGACATAGACAATGGACTAAAGACATAGACAATGGACCAAAGATATAGACAGTGGACCAGAGATATAGACAATGGACCAAAGATATAGACAATAAACCAAAGATATAGACAGTGGACCAAAGATATAAACAATGGACCAAAGATATAGACAGTGGACCAGAGATATAGACAATGGACCAAAGATATAGACAATGGACCAAAGACATAGACAATGGACCAAAGATATAGACAATGGACCAAAGACAAAGACAATGGACTAAAGACATAGACAGTGGACCAGGTTTACATTAAACCTCTCAATGGACATGCTCACTTGAACGTGCACTTCAAAGCCTGGTGTGATAGTAGTTTCAAACAGATTAGAAATACTTGGAGCCAAGTTAGTTACACATTTAATTGACTGTAAAGGCTCAAACAACCCACAGTGGGGATGTCCTGATCCGGTCAGGAGATCGGAAATCGGGCCCGATTACTTAGCTTCCGACTAAATGGGATGTTGTATCCGGTCAGGAATCTGATATTTATTTGTTCTTATTAATATGATCAGTGCTTTACATTTCAAGCGCATTACTACAGATAAATACTCTTTTAGAAGTCTGCATGTCATGAACGAATCCCAATAATTCACTGGGATACACACAATACGACACTACGCTGAAAAAAGTGAAATGTTGGATCAATTAACAAAAAATCTGTAATTTTTTACAGTTCAAATTAATAGTTTGTATTAGATTATAATATTGAGTTGATGGTTAACTGAACTCAAAATTGTATTTGTTATAAAATAATAATTTTAAACGTTGCAAATTAGAGAACTTGTGTTAATTTATCCAACATTTCAACTTTTTATGTGTAGTTTTAGTATATTTGCAGATTCAGTCTTCCAGAACCAATAACTATTTTAATAGACACTTTAAATTGACAGAAAGTGTTTCTTAGTATATCTTAGTGCAAACAACGACCTACAAAGGCATATATATATATATATGTATTCTTATTTTTATTTTTAATAAGAATTACATAGAGAGACAACTACCGAGGGACCGTCAACAAAGTGGTAACTCTGGGGACAAAAAAATAATAATGTCCTAAAAACAACCATGTTTTCATGTGACTAGATGTTACCTATTTTAAATAGTAAACATTTTAAAGTCAATAACATATTTATTTGTTCACAGAAGTGCTCCCTTCTGATAAAAATTGGGTACCTGGTACCAAAGTTTCAGCTGATTCTGAGAGTCAAAAAACCCTGATTGGGACATCCCTAACAGACAATCAGTGAAAAACAGAACAATTGCGATCTAAATCGTCTCTTTTGTGTCGGTGTTTCTGTCATTTCGGGGATCTTGTCTGGGCCTATTTCTAATGTAGCAGCAGGAAGCCCAAGACAGACCACACGCTTTGATTCCACTTCCAGGATACAAGCAAAGAAAAACCTACAAGTCGGAGCGTTTTCCCTTCTCCGTGTGCTTTTCTTAAATCAGCTGCCCACAGCGGGAACGAGTCACCAAAGCAGCAGCGGCAGCAGAGCACTCTGCCCAATTAGTCAGCCCTCGCACTTTCTGACACCATGGGATAGCTGCTTTTCTCACATTTTCCTTTCCTCGCTTTCACATGAGCAAAGGTTTTGTTGTCACTCCAGTCCTCCTGCTCGCTCCCCTTCTTTCTTCCATTTTTCTTCTACTGTTGGCTTTTCTTTCTTTCCTTTTTTTTTTTTTTAAAGTCACAGAAAGCCACGGTTTTGGATTCCTACCTCAGGTTTTGGACGATCCTCCTGGAGAGGGGACTATTATAATTAAAGGCTGCGTTTTGAACATCTGGGAAAACATAAAGAAACCAATTATGGTGAAATTAACGTTTGTACGTGTGTGAATTCCAACACAAACACACCTCTTTCTGTTTATGGAAGGACTGATTAGTACTTACTTTAAGAAAATTATAGAAAAATACCGCTGTGGTCAATTCTGAAGCAACAGCTGCATGAAATGAATCCAAAAAGGCAGTGCCGGTAGTTGGAAAGTCGGTTGGTCTGCAGAAAGAGCAGCTTTTCCAATGTCATCCAACAACCCTACAATGACAACGAAACGGCAGATGCTTTAAAAACAAGGAGAAAGGAGGATGCAAAGCTGAGAGAAGCTTCTTCTAGAGCAGGATTCTGTATCTGAGGCTAAATGTGGCTCGTTTACCCCTCCATTATGGCTCTGTGGTTAAAGAAAAGGAACGTTTTTACATTTAAATAGTAACTGTAAAGTAAAAAGTAGGTAATGAAGTACTAAAAAAGTAATGTAAGCTAGCTTAAACTTTATTCAACTCCTTCACAAACAGCTGTATATGTCACAAGTCAAACAATTTGTCAGCAGGTCAGTTTTTCCAAACACAAAATTCTCTTGTTTTCGTTTAGGAAGTCCAGCTCCATCCAGTATTTTTTGCCTCTTTCTCAAGACAGATTTTAAAGTAGTGTAGATCTGGATGTCATCTGCGTAGCAGTGGAATGACCCTCAAAATGATAGGCCCCAGTGGCAGCAGGTAAAGTGAAAATCAAAGTGGGCCTAAAACTGAGCCCTGGGGTACGCCATGTTTAAGTGGAACCTCTGAGGAAGAAAAAAAAAAATCCAAGTTGGATGGAAAACTTCCTGCAGCATACACAAGATCTGAGCTGCACACCGGACATGCGATACTAAACGTGGGCTCTTGAACGCACTTTTAGCGTGTGGCGTTCCCACTGGACTGACACTACCTGATATTAACGGACGTACTCGCAGTTGGAGGTTTGGTGTGAGAATCTGGTGAATCTTGCACACTATTCTGATATATGAAAGACTCGGTGTCATAGAATTACAACCGGACAGCAATTATTAATTTCTCTTTCATGATCAATTTTCAAACAGTTCAGTAAATGAAAAGGACGCCGTCCACACATTGCTACCAAATCCAAGTCTCTGATTGGCTAAAGTTCAATGAAAGGCTCAATTAATTGGACGTTGAGCTCAAAAACTAACTTAAAAGTGTGTGAAGCGACACATGAACACAAGGGATGTAGAACAGCTGTGGTGCAGCGGTAGGGCGGTCAACCTCTGCCCGGAAGATCAAAGGTTTGATTCTCACCTTCCCCCACCCATGTGTTGAAGTGTCCTTGGCCAAGACACTGAACCCCAGCTTGCCTTTGGTGGAAGGTTGGCGCCATAGATGCGTGAATATGGCTGTAACTGTAAAGCGCTTTGGGCCTTAGCAAAAGTGCTATTCAAGTATACACCATTCCTCAAATAGGGGCGTTTACATAGACTTTTCATTGAAAGTGGTTGCTTGAATACACAGTTCTGAGCCGAGCGTTAACGTAGACTACAGACAATCAGTCGGAAGTCACCAAGCAGAATTAATAGTTATATATGTTTTCTACATTTGCACAAATCTGGTTTCCATCCACCACAAACAGTAAGATAAAATGTTTTTATTGCTTTATTTCCACCTACAATTACTGCATTAAACCATCCTATTTGACACAGTGTCTTTTATTTTGAAAGGAAGTCATTTAAACTTCTGTCAGAAAATATAAAGTATCTCATATTTCAATAAGCAACATTTTGTTTATAATAATAGTATAATAATAGTAATAGTATCAGTAACATAAATTCAGATTAGTCTTATTTTTAAGGTGAAATACGATGTCGTAGCTCCTACTGGGTTGTGAGAAATCGACCTGATTGGCTCATTCAGTGTTGATAGTTGCAGACTCATGTTTAATTAAGCTGCATTTTGGGATAAGGAGCAATGTTTGAATAAAAGTCAACAGTTTTCCCAAAATGGCTTTTTTTTCCCCTTTACTTTTGTTTATCTACTACATGTAATCTTGCTAAAAAATCCACATTCCCAATATGATATTCGAGCGAGGTGGTTAAAACAATGGAAGTGCCTCATTCAGGAAATGAGTTTATCTGCAGGAATCTGTGTAATCCGGCTGGAAAAGTGCCGAAATGCTCCGTGCAGAAAGGCTTCCTGTTCGGAATCTCTGAGGTTTGATCCATTCAAAGGAGCTCAAACAGAAGACTCGTCACTCAAGTTGGTTATTTCAAAAAGTCAGAAACTTTATTTATGACACTTTACTTTTAGAATAAATCATTTCTGATTAAAGCATGTCCGGCTTTGGTTTATAGAGAGCTACAAGGCATCAAAAACCTCCTGAAATCTTTCATTTCCACAGATTTTCTCCAGAGCTGAATGTGTTGAAAGCGTCGCGTCTCCTCAGCTGTGATCTGATTCATCGTCTCGCATCGCACTTGTCAGCTAAAAATGTTGAGGAGCGCTAAAGCTGGTGTTTACACAGCTGTCCTCGGGCCTGCAGACAGCAGCAGCTCCTATTAGCAGCCGACGACAGCTTTACCTGTCTGTCTGAAGACGCGTCAGACCATCAACCTGCTCCGTTTAATCCCGAATCGGGCCGCCGTCTGCCGTTAATATGATCATATTTGCCGTCGCTGGTGATGGAAGCTGCAGCATAATGAGATAATTACAGTGTTGTTCCATTCGGAAAGCCACACTTTCACTCAGTCAGGAAAGAAGGCCTAATTACCAGCCCAGGGATTGGCTAATGGGATTTTTTATCCTCTAAGGATCTGTCTTTTTATTCAAATGGTGGGGGAGGGGGGTGTAAATCACAGGAAGAATAGTATGAGTAAATAAAGAAAGAAAGTCCCATTTCCATCCTTTAAAGGTTAATTATTTAACAGTACATACACTTATGTCCACAGAAGAGTGACAGTTCCTCCTGATTCTTGGATTTTTACCTTCAAGTTGTGATCATTAAAGCCTTAGTCACAACTGTGTGGATGTTGGTGTAATATCAAGGGAACAGACAGCTCAGTGAACACACTGGATGGGCCTGTTAGTGCTGTTCACGTGATAGTCTGTGTTGCTACCAAGAAAAAGTCGTAAGCGCATAAACGTGCATTTCAGGTTTCCACTGCAGTGTACTTTTATCACCTAAAAGTACACTGCTCACAAACATTAAAGGAGCACTTTACAGAAACACATTAGATACATCAGATCTCAATATGAAGTTGGATATCTATACCAATAACGACAGGGCAGTGTCTTAGGAACAAAAGGATGCCAAGTCTTTCAATGGAAATAAAAGTTTTCAGCCTACAGAGCCTCAATTGTGTATAAACCATCAAATCAGAGTAAATGAAGATGTGGCAGGCTAGTTCATTTTTCCAAAACTTAATTTCTACAACACAAAATGCTTTTCAGTATCTTGTGTGGCCCCCACCAGCTTGTATGCATGCTTGACAACGTGGTGGCATGCTCCTAATGAGACGACAGAAGGTGTCTTGTGGCATTTCCTCCCAGATCTGTGTGAGGGCATCCCTGAGCTGTTGTACAGTCTGAGGAGCAACCTGGCGGCGCCTAATGGACCCAAACATAATGTCCCCTCAAGTTGAACGACGTTGTAGGCAGCATAACGTTCTCCTTGTCTTCTCCAGACTCTTTCACGTCTATCACAGGTGCTCAGGGTGAACCTGCTCTCGTCTGTGAAAAGTACAGGGCGCCAGTAGAGCTCCACGGTGCTGGGCAGTGAGCACAGGGCCACTACAGGACGTCGGGCCCTCAGGCCACCTTCATGAAGTCTGTTCCTGATTGTTTGGGTAGAGACATTCACACCAGTGGCCCTCTGGAGGTCATTCTGTAGGGCACGAGCAGTGCTCAGCCTGTTCCGCCTTGCACAAAGGAGCAGGTATGGGTCCTGCTGAGGGGTTGAGGACCTTCTACGGCCCTGTCCAGCTCTCCCAGAATAACCACCAGTCTCCTGAAATCTCCTCCATGTTCTGGAGATTGTGCTGGGAGACACATTAAACCTTCTTGCTGCAGCACGTGTGGATGTGCCATCCTGGAGAAGTTGGACAACCTGTGCAACTTCTGTAGGGTTAAGGAATCTCCTCATACTGCCAGTAGAGATAATTATCAAGCCAAAATCAGCACGAGTGGAAAACCAGCCAAAAAAAACAAGAGGAGAAACTTGAAATGACCTCCACATGTAACACCAGTCCTGTTTGGAGGGTTTTCTAATTGTTGCCACTGAAGTGCACCTGTTGTTAATTCCATGAAGAGGAACTCTTAGAAAATTAATAATAATATGATATAATATGTATAAATGCTGTTCGCTCATAATTTTGTAAATCTGTGCAGTCAGTATCTTATTCTTGGTTTTACGACCCGGGTGAAGGGTTAGAGTTAGACACTTGACCTTGGATGAACTTAAAATCCGTGCAGGAGATGCAGCAATGTGCATCAGCGCAGAAAACCTGGAAAAGTCTCGAGCGCCGTCCGGTCTTCGATGCAAACGAGCGGATGATGGTTTTAGCTGTAAGTCAGAAACAAACCCGCCCAGAGCTACAAGGATTGATGGTACAGTGCGCACAAACACACACTCAGGCAGGTTTTCTAATTACAGGCGGGGGTCACAGGAGATACTTAAACGTGTAGGCTGTGTTCTCCACTAATGAACCTCTCTATCTGTTCCTCTCCCTCCTGGTCAATACCTGCCTGCAGGTCATTAGGATGTGAGGTGGCACATTTGTAAGGGGGGTGTTTGTGCAGGAAGGATGGGAAGTTTGCTTTTGTCCTTGTGCTAAATCTTTGTATTTTTTCTGGCATATTTCTATGCGGCGTGCGTCTCCTGAGGGTGAAATGGCAAACAGGCGTCATATCAGTGTCAATATTAGATACCTGTTTCCATTGCAGCCAGTAAACACAGATAAAAGACAGCAGTGTGCTGTACTTCGGCGGCGCATCTCCAGGGATTTTGTTCACCCAGGTGCACACAGTTTGTCTGCGCTCTTGTCTATGTGTGGACAGAGATGTACTTTAGGCTTATCTGCCATTAAGGTCCAGTGAGCATGATGCTGTTTCCCTTTCAAATGTGTCCTCATTCTGTCCTGTTTTTATCGCGCGTTTTTTACTCGCAGCTGTTTGTGTTTCTTTCTGGAATTAACCTTCTGGCCTTCACGAAGATCTAAAAACGGAGAAATATTTGGATGTTGAAGTCAGTCAGAAATGCTCAGTCATGGAGTTTTGGGGCTGATGTGTTCGCAAGTAGTGCTGCCACAAATAGTCGACTAATCACAGATTATTTTTTTCTAAATTAATCGGGTAAATTGCAAAGTGAATGTAAAGCACTCATCTTAACCATCATTAGCTTTAAACTAACTACAAACTAGATATATTCACACTAGCATTATCTGTGATAGTGTGAATGCTTTAAGCTAAATTTGGCAGCTGAAGATCCTGAAATTGATAACTAAAATTGTTGAAGCTGATAGCTGATAGCCAGCTAAAATATTAGTTAAATCCCAAATTATCCGAAACAACTGAAAAAAGTCTAAATTAGCCAAAATAGCTAGCATGTAGCTAAAATATTAGCAAAACTCCAAATTAGCCTAAAAAACTGAAAAAACACATACATTAGCTAAAACAGCTAGCATGTAGCTAAAATATTAACTAAAATCCAAAATAGCCTAAAAACTGAAAAAAATCCTAAATTAGCTAAAATGGCTAGCATGTAGCTGAAATATTAGCAAAACTCCAAAATAGCCTAAAAACTGAAAAAACACATAAATTAGCTAAAACAGCTAGCATGTATCTGAAATTTTAGCTAAATTCCAATACAGCCCAAACTAGAGGTCCCCAACCACCAGGGGTCCGTGGACCCTTTGGCACTGGGCCACGGAAGAACTAATAAATTATACCTGTTTCTCTTTGTTTGTTTGTTTTTTTCAAGTTAGCTAAAACAGCTAGCATATAGCTTAAATATTGGCAAAAGTCCAAAATAGCCTAAACACAAAAAATAATAATAATAAATTAGCCAAAATAGCTAGCAGGCCTCTGGGTTGGTGGACTGGGGTCGGTTCTTCAGGCTGGGGTGGTCTCGTCCTCCGGGTGTGGCTGGGGTTGGTCTATGCATCAGCTGCTCAGAGTTCCTCCGGACCTGGTTGGGGTGCTCCTCTGTCCCCAGGGCTGGGACTCCGTCACCTTTGGTTCTGGTGGCGGGTTGGGGTCATCCTGATTGGTCTGCTTGTACCCTGGGAACCTCCCATAAGCTCGACCGGGGCTGATGGGGAGTGGGGGTGGACTACTCTGCCTCCTGAAGAGGATAGGGGTGCTTGGTGGTCGGTGGGGGTCGTCTGATGGGTCGTTTAAGCGCCTGGGGACCAGAGGTGCTTGGAGCTGGTGCTCTGCTCTACCACTCTGGGATGGGATCTATCCTGGCCCCTCCCTGGCTCTGTGGACTCAGGTGGCTGGGGACAGGGGGCTGTTGCGTTGTGAATGGTCGGGTCTGATAATTGCCTTTTAATTTCATTTAAGAGACGAGTAATGCAGGTACAGTGTGAAAATAAAAAATCCTTTCCAGTATTGACTTCCTTTGAATTATGAGTCACAAACGCTTCCATTTCAGAAAAACCCCAATTCATTTCCTTTTCTTCCTGTTTCCCAGCAGTCCTCAGGGTCCGCACAGGGAGTACCCTCAGGCCAGAGCCGCCCCGGGGTACGAGGAGCTGGATGCTGCCAGACGCCGAGTCCTGGACCATGACCCGCACAGGGTGAGTTAGCATAATCGATGGCGCTGGAGCAGAAGATGAAAGAGGGCTTTTACTGTCAGAACCAGAAACAACATCAATCAATGCGTAGAACTGAGAGGTCCGCTCCTGATCCGGCTCCCAGGAGCCTCCCATGCTTCCCAGGTTATTTTCATCCCCTTGTTAGCATTTTGAGGTGTGCTCCGCCCGCTCTCCTTCTCATTACAAAGATCTAACAGACCACTGACATTTCCATCCACCCTTTCTTTGTTTTTCTTCCTCCCGCGTTCTCATCTGCCGTCGCTCCCTCTGAAACCCTGACGGCAGCAGATACGCCCCTTAAACAAGCGGCGCCGCTAAACGTCCCTGAACCGCCATCGATCCGGCTCCGGGAATCATTTCATTTACCTTTTGGGCTCCTGCAGGCTCAGCATATTCACGCTAGGAATCAATAGCCATTCATCACTCATTTAAAGGAGGAACTTTTTAAACCCAAACATGCAGAAAATCGCTCTGTGATCCTCCTGTCCCAAACACCCCTCATTTGATCCACACCAGATACCGGACGAGC